>NC_051274.1:34749238-35029238 GCF_015220745.1 Sebastes umbrosus | reverse complement strand
TGACCGGTGTAGAGCTCTGTACTGGAACCTCTCCCCAGACACTCCTGATGGATGCACCAGTAAGAGAAACAACATCTCACATACAGTATGTTTCACTGGTCTGAGTCCAGTAAACAGAGCTCATAAAGACTGTTTGTCTTCTTCCTCCTGCAGACTGTGAGTGTAACGTTGCAGGTACCATCAGCGGCGTTGCAGAGTGTGCACAGGTGAGCAAATGAACCTGCAGTTCTTCAGTCTATATTCATTTATACTGTAGTTCCCTCCTCTAGAGGTGATGCATGTTATTAAACAGACGATATGAGTATTGACTGGCTTGTTTCATCATATAATCCCTGTAAGATCAGTCTCATGCTTCCTGTTCTACTAATAGTAATAATGTCTTCCTTGTTTCTGACAGGAAACCGGTCAGTGTCACTGTAAACCCAACGCCTGCAGTGGAACCTGCTCCACCTGTAAAGACGGCTACTACAACCTGCAGGAACAAAACTACTTCGGCTGCCAGGGTGAGGGCACGTCTTCAGTTCTTGGTTTCACCGCTGGGATGCGGCCGTCTTGTGTTTACATGTGTGTGTGTGTGTTGTGTGTGTTTAGGTTGCCAGTGTGACATCGGAGGTTCGGCAGGTCAGTCTTGTGGAGAGAGGAACGGCCGCTGTCGCTGCAGACCCAACGTGGAGGGACCGAAGTGTAATCTGTGAGTTTCACAACAGACTAACATCAATATCAAGTTATTCATTTAATTAGGACGATATTCAGTTTGATTGCAGAACATTAAGACTCGTCAGGATGATTAGTGGCCTTCATTTTTCCATTTCTTTCACAACAAATGCATAACCGATTAACGCTATCGGATAAAACGGTTAAAAGAAATGTTAATAATTAACTCAAAAGCTGAGCAGCTCATCTTAAGAGTTGCAGGATACAGGAAGTCGGCTCCGGTCTCTCCAGCTCTCTTGAGCGGAGCGGAGGAGTTGTAGTTTCATAGCATTTATTCACCGACAAATAAACTGTCCACACTGCTACACCTACGATCACAGCTAGAACGCCACCAACAACCTCACACTCACCACCAACACACACACGGTCTGTTGGACACTCGCTAAAGTTAATCCGGGCAGACACACAGCTGACAACCTGCTAAACTAAAATAAATGTGCGGTGGAGACTTTTACTGGGAAAGTGGCTGCATGTCCGCGACACTACATGCAGCATCGTAGCTGCTAAGTTAACGCTCCCGGACGGTGAACTGGAGACAGTGAACGCAGCATCGTAGCTGCTAAGTTAACGCTCCCGGACGGTGAACTGGAGACAGTGAACGCAGCATCGTAGCTGCTAAGTTAACGCTCCCGGACGGTGAACTGGAGACAGTGAACGCAGCACCGTAGCTGCTAAGTTAACGCTCCCGGACGGTGAACTGGAGACTCAGTTATCTGTTGTGCTCCTGCAGCTGGTACACCGCTGCATGCGAGGCACAAATCTTGTCGGTTAACGGGTAATAATCGGTAAACGAGGGTCGGTTATCGGTTAAGAACATTTTTTCAACACATAAATAAAGGAATGAGTGAATAAAGAGAAATGAGACAACATAACTTTATTAAAGTGTTCATCCAGACCTTCTAGTTTCTCCTTTAGCTCTCTGACCTTCTAACTGGATCTCGCTGTGTCTGCAGACCTCGTCCAGATCATTACTTCCCAGACCTCCACCATCTGAAGTTTGAGATCGAGGAGGGAACCGTGCTGGATGGCCGACCGGTGCGATTCGGCTACAACCCTCTGGAGTTCCCAGACTTCAGCTGGAGGGGTTACGCTCAGATGTCCCCCATCCAGGTAGGAACGTCACCTTTGACCTTTAGACACTCATGCGTTAGTAGGATATTACAACATCTTGCACCGATGGAGTAAAGATACAGATAGGCGTTTTTTTTTTATGCAACTGAAGCTTTAAAGAATCTAATAATGTTTATTATTAATGTGGTACTGACGGTACATTTATAGACTCCGGTTTGAGATATCAATACTCCAGATCATCATATGTTGTCACCTCACAGATTTGTTTTCTAATACTCCAGTTAAATATTTAAAATGTCTTTTTATATGTGTTTTTCTTATAAATGATGTGTATTATAGTATGCATTACATATGTTTGTGACTGTGGCCCGTCATCTCTGCTCCTCCTGCATGAACATGGACATTAGAAGGGATAGCTCTCGTTGGTAGAATCACCTCTCAGCACATATTACACCTTCAGAGGACATTTTATATGATTAAACTTTGACTTCTACCTCTGTTGATGCAGTAGTTGACAGAACTGGTATTCCTAGTCTCAATATGGATCTGAAATATTAAGCTTTTCATGTAATTCATTTCACCCACTTGTTGTTATTAATAATAATAATAATAATAATAAAATGTATTTATAAAGCACCTTTCATACAGGGTGAGTTCTTCAAAATGCTTCACAACAAAGTGAAGAATCAAAAGAATAAATAAAAACAGAAAGATTAAAACATGCATATATTGCACATGCATTAAGTGAATCTTCAGGATCTCAACTTAACTACGTCCGAGCTTTCATGGACTTTTGTGCCGAGACGTGGAAATCCAAAGAGAAATGTGTTGTCTTGTGTTTTGGGGGGTTAAAGTATTTTCTTTGTGTGGTGACGGTGACGGTATTAAATACTTCCTTTTGGCTCGCTTTCTCTTTTTGTGTTGGTGTTTCCCCACTCTCTTCTCCTCCCTCCCTCTCTCTCTCCCTCTCTCCCTCACATGTTCTCTGATCTTTACTCTCCTCTTCTTATCACACTTCTCTATCTTTCTTCTTCCTCCACTTTAATCTTCCATACCTCCATACTTGATATTTCCTGCTCCTCTCTCATCCATTATTTCCTCCGTTCTACTTTGTCTCCCCCATCATGCCTTCATCTACTCATCTTACACTCTTTACCCTTGTCTTTCCTCTCTGTTAATTTCCTTCTTTCCTTTGCTTCATCTCTCCCACTCCCTTTCTCCACCCCTCTCTTTCCTCCCTCCATCCTCTCTTTATTTCCTTCCTGTGTCTCCCTATACCTCTTCCTCCTCCTCCTCTTCCTCCTCCTCCTCCTCTTCCTCCTCTTCCTCCTCCTCCTCTTCCTCCTCCTCCTCCTCCTCTCCATCGTCTCCTCCACCTCTCTTTTCTCTCTCTCTGCCTGCTGCCTTGCTCGCCGGTCCTTCGGCAGTCCAAAGTGTTGTTGTCGGTGTCGGTCAGCTCTCCGGACCTCTTCCACGTGGTGCTACGCTACGCCAACAGGGCGGGTTCGGATGTCCGGGGCCGGGTGTCGGTCATAGAGGACGGCTGGAGCTACTACTGTGGTAACTGTGAGTGCCGGGAGGGGATATCTGTCTTTCCTCATTCCCTCCATCCCTCCATCCCTCCATCCCTCCATCTCTCCATCCCTCCATCCCTCCATCCCTCCATCTCTCCATCCCTCCATCCATCCATCTCTCCATCCCTCCATCCCTCCATCCCTCCATCCCTCCAGAGGCAGTGCAGTAAAGAAAGCTGCACCGTCTCACCTCTTATCTACTGATTTCCGTGCTTCGCTCAGGAGTTCAGCTGTGGTCCAAAGATATAAGTCATAAATTCAGATCCCAAGTCAGAATTCCTGCTGGAATCATCATCATGGTGTGAACCTCAGAGGTGTGGACTCCAGTCACACATTTGATGACTTCAGAGAAAATAAAAAAAGACTTGCAGCTCGACTTTGACTTTAACACCAGAGACTCGTGACTTCACGTGGACTTGAGCCTTTTGACTTGAAAACACTTGATAGAGTTTAGGACTGGGGACTTGAGTGCAAAGACTTGAGTGTAAAGACTTGAGTGTAAAGACTTGAGACTTAAAGCTGCAGTAGTCAGTCTATTTTTGGCATCATTGGTCAAAAATCCCATAATAACCTTTCAGCATATTGTAATTCAAGTGTTGTGAGAGATAACTAGACTTCTGCTCCTTCTCATGGCTCTGTTTTCAGGCTTTAGAACATCTAGCCCGTTACGGGAGACTTTAGCCAATCACAGGTCATTTAATTGAGAGCGTTCCTATTGGCTGAGCTCCGGTCATGTGACCAGAACCTGCCATTCCTTCACCAGATTTCACAATGGCGGCGGCGTCACAAACTTTCTCATGTAACAGCTAAACCGTGCACTATGAGATGATTCTGAGAACATGTGAGGAGAGAAATAGACATTAACGTAACAGGATATTGATTCATATTTGATCAGCGCTGCCTAGTTTCACCGTTTGGTCGGAGTTCAGAGTGATTGACAGCCGGCTCTCATAGACGGCAGCTGGACAGCAGACCTCAGATCAGCTCTGACTGCTTGTTTTCCTCTGGTCTGTGAAATCTTGCAGATGCCGTTAGGAGCACCGGAGGACACAGGGGAACATGATTTTTTCATGTACAACTGTCAGGATATAGCGATCATTTTATAACAATAACTTTTTATAATCATACAATATTTGCTCCTACTGATGCTTTAAGTGTGACTTACAAAACAATGACTCGGTCCCGCCTCTTTTAAACGTACTAATTTAAAATGTCAACAGCACAGATTATTCTACACATATCACAGCGAGCAGCAGCAAAGCCTGCTAAATATCTGTGATGCAGCCGTAGTCGTTGCATTCAGGACATTTTATTATGCAGAGAAAATCCTTCAGAGGTTTTTCTGACCTGGATTTCCATTTTTATGACTTTGATTGGAACACGGCTTAATTCCTGGGTGGAAATCTGCGTTCTCCTCCTTCCTGTATTCTGTCCGTCGCACCTCGCTCCTGTCAGGTATCTGCTGGTTGGTGGTTTTGACCTGCTGCTGCTGCTGCTGCTGCTGGCGGCCTCGGCCTCGATCTCCTCTCTCACCTTCAGGGCCACAGATTCAGATTTAGATTTAAGACTTGAGGATTCATATCTTCTCCCCTCCACACTTCCCTCTTCTCCCACTTCATCCCCTTCTTTAACCCCGTCCCCGTAGACCGCAGTGAAGCTTCAGGTTTATGTGAGTGAGGCAGACGTCTATCTGACTCGCTTCATCCTCAGATATGTAAACTCTGAGGGCGCCACCTCCAACGGTAAAATAACAGCCTATCAGGTCAACCGCAGAGGTAGGTGTCCACCAATCACAGGAGAGCATCAGTGTGAGTGTGTTTGACTGTGTGTCAGCAGCAGGCCAGATGGATGTGTGAGTGTTTTGTTGTATTAATCAAACACAGTTCATAGTTGTTGACTCTTGGTTACACTACAATTTAAGTTTTTATAACATTTTAATGTAGTTTTCTAAAACATGGCTTAATGTTCTTCATTTATGTTATGTTGCCCACTTTTCACATTTACTTCCTCAAATGCATCTACAGTATTCACGATAAGTCCAGGTAGGGCAAAAATAATAATGTACAGTTGCAGTATATACTGTGATGGAATAATTGATACACAAGTTATCTTTGGAAGGAAGAGGTCCGGAGCTGATGATGTCTTACAAAAGAAGGTTTATTGAAGCTTGATCAAGGAGAATTGACAGGTCTCCACAATAGATGCTCTCTGCGTGAAGGCCTCACAACTCTGTCCTTCCTCCCCGGTGCTCAGTGTCTTACCCCTTATCATGTTATGACTTACTTCGTTCCTCTGGCATCTCTGACCCTGGTTGCCCTAGCGACTGGCTCCACGGTCTCCACTACAGGCACAGCTGTACAGATAACGGTGGCTCCTCTAGACAGGACTCCAACCCAAGAATGTCAACAGAGGGACACTCTGACAAACACTCTGACCTTTCCACCAATAAGAGAGGAATTGATGGAAAATTCCATCACATATACGACACTGGCCATCTCACTGCTGCACGCTACTTTTGCAGAATATCAGGATGCGCACCAGAGACTTCCACCGGGGTCGTATCTAGAAGGTAACCTCAAAGTTACAAAACTCTCGCAAGATGGTTAAGTTTAGGGTAGGACGTCAGGCGGCGAGTTTTCAGACGTCTTTGCAACTTGGGTGTTACCTTCTAGACATGACCTTCTGGTTTAGCCCTGTACTAACTTGAATGTGATAAAAACTTTCCAGATGTTATCGAACCAAATTTATTCAATTGTTATAGTGAAACAAGTCTTTTTCATGGAGGGTTGGACGCGCAAAACAATTTATTCACCGTTTTATGGCTGCAACAGTAGCGATGGATAGAGATGCACCGATCTGACTTTTTAAGTCCCGATACCGATACAGATACCTGGGCTTTGAGTATCGGCCGACACTGAGTACCGATCCGATAACAGTGTTTAATTAATAATCTGTATGCCTCACTGAGTGGATCATTCTGTTATGTGTAACAACAACAGGTGACATCAGGCTGGACTTAAACATGACTTTCCTAACTTTGTAAAACAAAATGTAACAAATGAATACAATTTTCTATTTTATTTATACAAATTAAATTTGTATTTATTATTAAAATAATAAATTGTACACCAACAACTTGGTAAAAAATCTTCAAAATTAAAATATTTTTTATTTATTTTTAAAATAATAAATCATTCACCAGCAACTTCGTAAAAAATCTTAAAAAATAACAGAATCTTTATTTATTATTAAAATAATAAATTGTACACCAATAACTTGGTAAAAAAAACAAGTTAACCAACTTGGTTGTGATTGGCCGGTGAGCACGCTCCAGTGCGTCATTGAGCCATGAGTTCAAGCCGACCAAAAAATCCTGAACACGAAAATTGAGAAAAACGCGGCCTAACTTCACACAAAATATAGTTCAGTCTTTTCACGTTTAAGCACAAAAACAGATCTCTGATTGTCTCTTTTGATTGTATTTAGATATCTCACTCCACACGTTTCTGTTTTAGGTTCGGAGCAGTCCAAACAGATCGTCTTCGCTCCCAGCGTGGAGCCGACCTTTGTCAACGTTCCCCAGAACAACTTTGTGGAGCCGTTTGTCCTGAACCCGGGAACCTGGACCGTGGTTATAGAGGCGGAGGGAATCCTGCTGGTGAGACACACACAAACACACACACACAAACACACACAAACACACACATACAACACACACAACACACCTGTTTTTATACATCATACACATCGGTGCCGGAGCAGCTGCACCCCCCACTATTAGATCTGTAAGTACTCCGTTTGGTTTAAAGCGAGGCGTGCAGGAGGCACGACATCACGCATAAAGTACGCTGCGGTTGTAATTTTTAGGCTTTTCACCAGAAGTAAAACGGCTTTATTTTGCAAGACATCACAGGAAGTGGAGCGTTCAGGCAAAACAAAACTAGTCTCTTACAGCCAGAAACTAAAAACTACGTCTATTTGAACGAAGATCAAAGAGCATAAAACAAAGTTATTTTGTGGCGCCCCTTCTTGACATTTTTTTGAGAAACCAACTACAATAACTTACAATAACGCATTTATTTAATAGTATAAGACTGGGTATAAATATATGTATGTATACATCTGTTTGTGGACGCATGTGTACATTTATACACATTTATGTATATATACTTTATATTTGTTTTATCAACTACCATTTTACCACTTTTATTATTATTAATATGTTCTGTGATGTTCTGTTTTATCAGTTACCTTTTTCTTACTTTATTTATCTGCTTTTATTGTCTTGTGAAGCACTTTGTAACATCTGTTTTGAGAAGTGCTATATAAATAAATGTATTATTATTATTATTTATATTATTATAATAATCTCTGGATAGCTTTTATTTAATTTATATATTTTTAAATTATTATTAGTTTTTTATTTATTTACTATTTTTATTTATTTATATTTTCCTATCCTATTCATCAATTTTCTATTTCCTTTATTTCTCAAATTGCTTTTCCTGTTTTTTGTTGGGCATTGGGCGAAACAAAATCTTTTCACTGTGCAGTTACTTTTTAATTCATTATTGATAATCAATAAAAAAAATACCCTTTGAAAGGTTCACAAACGGGACAAAGAGCTTAGAGCTTTATTGGTCATGGTTGAAGGATCTATTTTGCAGGAATTGTCACTTTCAGGTGTTAATCAGATAAGAATGTTCCTGCCATACGTCCCCTCACCTGTCACTAATCTTATATAACTATAACGAGGCGCCCATGCCCATCGTCGTGTATTATACGTGTTTAATCCACCAAAACTCCCGTCAGCTCAATTTGTCTTTATTGTTCATGTACCCAGTAACACTGTATTTATCTATGCTCTGTTTGACCTTCAGGATTACCTGGTGCTGCTGCCCAGCGCCTACTACGAAGCTCCCATCCTTCAGATCAGAGTTACTGAGCCGTGCACCTACAGCTCTGTGACCGACGCCAGCCAGAAGTAAATATGCACATCGACTAGCTTCATATTTACCGTACAGATTTGAGATTCGATCTTCTCAGCAAACTCATGGCAGAAAAACAAATGAGCATATTTCCCACAATGTTGAACTATTCCTTTAACCAAAAACTAATCTTACTACCAACCTAAGCATCATTTTAGGTCAAGTTGTAATTCAAAATCTAATTAAAGTTCTGATTGATTTCCTTCCTGAAAACCCAACAAGCAACTTTAAGTCTGTTGTTTCTCTGTGTGTCTGTGCAGCTGTCTGCAGTACCGATATCTGTCTCTGGACTCCTTCCCCTCCATCTCCGGCAACGATGCCACCTGCCGCAACGACAACCACCTGCCGCGCCCCTGCCCGACCGAGAGGGTGACCCCGCGCCACCCCGACATGGCCGTCTGCAGTGGCTACGATGTAAGAGAGAGGGGGAAGGAGAGATGTTGGTGCATTATGTCTGTTGGTTTTATAGAGAGGGAGAGAGAGAGGCCAGACAGCTTCACGCTCACCGCTCTAAAACTGCTTTAATAACTGTTTGATTTCAGATCAGCGTCGAGCTGCGAGGGCGTCTGCCGTCTGCGGGCGATTACGTTCTGGTCGTTGAATATTCCAGCGAGGAAGAACTGCCACAAACTCTGTCTGTCGCTGTAAACATGCCGGGAGCACGAACACACGAGCACCGCGTCGTCCTGCTGCACTGCAAATACAGGTACAAAGAAGAAGAAGAAGATGAAATGCTTTATGACATCCCAGTTTGTTGTGGTACCTGCTACCTCTCAACCTTCTAACACGATATACAACAGAAATCAGATACCTTATATTGCACATTTAGAAGCTCAACACTCACTGAACACAGTCACATCTTTTTACATGAAATTTAAAGGCAAGAACTCCACGACTAGGCATCATTTTACAGCCAGTCATTTTCCCATTAGACGGGTGGATATGATGCAAAATAACAGTTTAAAATGAACCCAAGAAGACAATTAGAGCTCAACTGATAGACAACAGGAGGATGAAACCTTAAAAGAGGACGCTGTGTTTGTTCCGGCTGCAGTGGACCGTCTGTGTGTGTTCTGCTGTAATGTGTGGACTCAGCTGGTTCACAGTTTACTGTCGCCGTCTGTCAGCAGCTCTTAATCACTGTGTGTGTGTCTGTGTGTGTGTTTGTGTAGCTTCCTGTGTCGAGTCGTGGCCATCGATGGACAGAACAGAGTGGCCGTCTTCTCGCTCCCCGGCAACACCGAGATCCAGCTCGTCTCCGACCGCGCCAGCTTCTTCCTGGTGAGAGCAGCGGCAGCAGCAACCCACGACGTCACATGATCGACCGACCCAGAGCGCAGCGGTCACGTGACGGGCACGCTGGAGATTAGTTGTAAACATGGAAGGTTCATCTGTCCTTAAATAGTTTAGAGCAGGGCTCAACAACCTTTACTATCAAAGAGACATTTTAGACAAAAAAAACAACAACAAAACAAATCTGTCTGGAGCCGCAAAACATGTGGTCATTGTGATGAAGGTAACTCAGTTTATAGTCTAAGTATATAGTATATAAGTCTAATGCAGTGAGGGCCAAAGAGACAATGGACTACAGAGTATTAGGACCACATTGAGGGAAACAACATCTGAGATTTACAGAATAAAGTCAGAATATTACGAGAATAAAGTCGTAACTTAACGAGAAAAAAGAAAATAACACGTAAAATTACTTTTTTATAATATTATGACTCTATTCTCTAAATCTCCGATTTATTATTTTCCCTCGATGTGGCCCTAATACTCCGTTATACCGTCGTACCATAGACCTACAACAAGGATAAATAAAAATGAAAATGTAAACAAAGAACAGTTATTCATTTCCATTTTTAAAGATCCACTTGGAGCCGTTGGAGAGGAGCTGAAGAGACGCAGGTTGCTGACCTCTGATTTAGAGCATTAAAGAGATTTTCAAGATGTTTAGAAAGTGAGCCTACGTTTTGAGTTGTCTCCCATAAAAAACATATGTTTTATTATAAATTACACAGACGGAGGACGAAGGAAATTACTTAAAATGGATTTTTTAAATGGATTTTTTAATTATACATGTAACTGTCACAAGTCACTCAATAAGACACATTACCAGAGTAATGCTTCTTTAAATCAGTTAATCAAATGGTTGATTTGAGTCATTAACTACTTAATAATTTAGCAGATAAAATGTCAAAAATATTGATATAAAAGTGCTCAATATTTAACCACTGCCCAAATAATCTCTTAAAATTACACATTTTGCATATATATATATATATATATATATATATACACATGTATATATATATATATACATGTGTATATATATATATATACATATATATATATATATGTATATATATATATATTTATATATATAATTATATGTATATATATATATATATATATATATATATATATTTATACATATAATTATATTTTGTAAATGATTTGATCAACCATCTGAACAAACACTGATTAACTGTCTGTTGATTGATGATGTTTCTGTGTTTCTTCGTTGTCTTCAGCACAAAGTGTTCCTGGTGCCTAAAGAGCAGTTCACCATGGAGCACGTTGAGCCTAAAGTCCACTGCCTCGGCGCTCACGGGCAGTTCTCCCCCGACAGGTACAGTAACATAGAATAATAACTGTACTTTATGAATATTCACACACCTCTCTAAACCGTCTTCCTCCTCCCTCTGTCTCTGTAGCTCGTCCTGCGTCCCCTCGCGCTTCCAGACGCCGTCAGACTCGCTGGTCCTGAAGGAGGGCCAGAGCTCGTCCATGCAGGAGTCCGTCCTCGCGTCCCCCGCAGCACCTCCTCCCCTGACCGTCCACCAGAGGGACGAGCCGACCTGGACGGGAGGAGACAGACCTCCCCACGGAGCGGATAGCGGCGACCACGTCAGGCTGGACTCGCTGCAGGTACGGACGCTGATGCAGATGTTATTTAAGATGTTGGATCTGGTGTTCACAGTCGTTGTGTTCGGAGCTGTTTGCTTTCAGGTCCACAGATTTTTCGGCTAACACTCGTACGATTCTGTCGATTAATCGAGGCGTTGATTTAATCGAAAAATCAAAGAGTTTTTCCACAAAGAATTACAAAAAAGCACCGCTTTAAATCAGAGATGTGCTCAGAAGTGTCTTAGAAGTAAATCATTCAGCATGAAATAAGCATTAAAAAACAACTAACGAAATCGACCAATACGACCCATTAGTGGGCTGATGGCACGTGCCCACAGGGGCGTTTTGTATCGCGAGGGGACGCGGCGCTTCCCAGCATTGGACGCTTGGTGTGCTGCCCCTAGAAACAAGGCACTCGGCTCCTGATTGGACGAACGCTTTCCCGCCGTTGGCTGCTGCTCCCAGCTTTCAAACCGGAACCAGTATGGAGGCTCGTTTGGAAACTCTCTTCTCTTATTTCACGTAAATAGTTCACTGAGATGTGTTTCTGAAAACATTTGAGAAATAATCTGAATCTGTCTTTATTTAAGATCAACAACGTTTATTTTAAAAGATTATCGGGAGTTTGGAGAGGCGGCGAGTCGCGTCAGACGCCCTTGATTTGCATAAAGTAGACGAGCCCTCAACTTTATGCAAATGAGGAGCGGGCGTCGTGACGCCTAGTCTCTGGAATCGCGACGCCACGCTACCAGAATGCATTGCGCGGCTGCTTACATAGACAATGAATGGGGAGCGTGGAAAGCACGGAGGCTGTGGACTCGTACCATGACCGACTGAGAGGAAGCAGCCCTGCAGATTTTACTGCTTTTGTTTGGTCTGTTTAGTGAAAAGGAACTATTTAAGGTATATTCTTGTCTAACTACTACTGCAAAGCTTTATGGGTAAAGGAACCAGACCTGTGATAGCCAGCAGGTCCTCACCACGGTGGACATTTATTACTCATCATTGACCGTTTCCTGAGCGGTTCTTATCTGTGAGGAGTGAATCCACGCTGAGGTTCAGTTACAGGAACACATTGAACTTCTCATCTCCTTACCCAGAATGCAGCGGTGTACTCGACCCGGGTCCACGCCCTGGGGCGCTACGTCTTCATCCTCCACTATCACCAGCCTCTCCACCCCAGCTATCCCGTGCAGGTTTACATTAACGGAGGACGGATCTGGCAGGGTGAGAGTATAATCAGAATGAATGCATTTAAATAAAGATGATTAATAAACAGGAATAGATGGATTCATGTGTTTTTGTTTTGCGTCTCAGGCCACGCCAACGCCTCCTTCTGTCCCCACGCGTACGGCTGTCGGAACGTCCTGGTCTCTGAGAACCAGATCATTCTGGACGTGACGGACCACGAGGTCTTCCTCACAGTGCAGATACCTGCTGGCAAGACGCTGTGGCTGGTTAGTGTTCCCGCCCTGCTTTCATTTCTCTCCTCTCATTCTCCTTAGATTTCAGTTCCTCTCTTTGGAGCCTCTTCAGAAACAACTTTAGGTTTTAGGTTCCCCCTCCTTCTCCTCTTCCTCCTCCTCTTCCTCCTCATCCTCCTCCTCCTCATCTTCCTCCTCCTCTTCCTCCTCATCCTCCTCCTCCTCATCTTCCTCCTCCTCTTCCTCCTCATCCTCCTCCTCCTCATCCTCCTCCTCCTCATCCTCCTTCTCCTCCTCCTTCTCCTCCTCCACCTCTTCCTTGGATCTGTTTTAACTTCAGTTTGTTCTTTTATTGCCATTCTTTATATGAGTTCACCTCTTATAAATCTTATATATTTACATATTATTTGTTTTAATATGTGATTATTTCCTTCACTTAAATTTCTCCAAAATCTTAATGCACCAAATGAAGAACCTTTGCCCCTCCGTGTTGTGCTGTGTCTCTGCAGGACTATGTGCTGGTTGTTCCTGAGACGAGCTACAGCTCCAGCTACCTGAACGAGGAACCTCTGGATAAATCGTACGACTTCATCAGCAACTGTGGACAAAACAGCTTCTACATCAAGTCAGTAATCACAGCTGAATCTGCAACCATGTTTTCATATTACTAAAAAACACCCACATAGTGATGAAGGAAAATGAATTTAAAGTTGTGGTGCTTTCCTCAGCCAGTGAATTCAGATGACATGTTGAGTAGAGACACGCTGCTGAATACAAGTCATACTATCTTTACATGTACTTATTGTCAAAGATAGTGAAAATGTTCACATCAACGTGCTTCTGCAATATGTGACTGAAGGACTCCTCTTCCTCTCTCCTCTTCCTCCCTCCTCTTCCTCCCTCGCCCCTCCAGTCCCTCCGCCGCCTCTCCGTTCTGCCTCGGCTCGGCGGTGTCTCTGTCGGCCTTCTTCAACAACGGGGCGATGCCCTGCGCCTGCCACGAGGTCGGAGCCGAGAGCGACACCTGCGAGCCGTTCGGTGGCCAGTGCCGCTGCAGGCCCGACGTGATCGGCCGAGACTGCGCCATGTGTGCCACGGGCTACTGGGGGTTCCCCAACTGCAGACGTGAGTGTCTGATTGGCTAAATGAATGTCAGATAGGAAACATGAGTCTGTCATGGCTGCTGCTACACTACACACTTCTAAATCATCATCTTTAACAACAATAGATAGAGGTAGGAAGTCCTAATACCGATACCGATACCTGGGCTTTGGGTATCGGCCGATACCGAGTACCGATCCGACACCAGTGTTTAACTAATCAGCTATATCTCTCACTGAGTGGAAGTGACTGGGATCATTCTGTTTTGTGTAACAACAGTAACAGGAAACATCAGGCTGGACTTAAACATTACTTTACTAACTTTGTAAAACAAAATGTAACAAATAAATATATTTTTTTATTTTATTTATACAAATTTTATTTTTATTTATTATTAACCTAATAAAAACATCTTTAAAATTAAGATAATTTTTTATTTATTATTAAAATAATATATCATTCACCATCAACGTGGTAAAAACATCTTTAAAATTAAAATATTTTTTATTTATTATTAAAATAATAAATCATACATGCTGTTTTAAAATGAAAACCTATTAGTGTGGATGTAGCTTTATTAACATGTCTGATGTGTTGTAGCTGCTGTAACTCAAAACAGACATTAAAAGTGGATTTGTTTCTGTCGCTCCTTCTCCTCCCTCCGTCTGTCTCTGAAGTGTTTCAGTATTATCGGTTACTAACTATCCGTTCTTCCCTCCAGCCTGTAACTGCGGTACAAGGTTATGTGAACCGGTGACCGGCGAGTGTATCTGCCCTCCGAGGACTCTGCTCCCAGAATGCACCGTGTGTGAGCCGCAGACGTTCGGCTGCCACCCGGTGGTCGGCTGCGAGGTCTGCAACTGCTCCCGGCCGGGCGTCGACTCCCCCGATGTCAACTGTGACACCCTCAGCGGACAGTGCAGGTACGATGAGACGAGACGGAGGAAATAAAGATTTAACTACTGCCGATATTATCAGACTTTACAACCTGGAGACCTTAAGAAAGGGAGTATTTCTAAACCAAAGCGGGGGTGTGGAGGTCCTCTCTCAGGGAAATCTGAGTTTCAGAGACTTTGTTTCCTCCTCTGCTCCTCCACACGGTGTGGCGGTAGATTCAGGGTTCAGCGAGTTCAGCCCTCAGACGTCAGGCCTCCGTTTGCTCTAAAAAGGCAGTTACTTCTCGCCCGTTGTGTCTCCTGACAGGATCTTGGCTGCGTCTCTCTGTCTCTCTGTCTCTGGGTTGATTGCTGTGTATTCGGCCAGCTCTACTTGCCAACTCTTGTCTGCGTTCTGTGAAAGCTGCAGCTTTTAAAACTGAACTCTCAACACAGCAGCTGTCTGTCCTCGTATCCTCGTCTTCATCTCTGATGTTCCTCCTTCAGTCTACAGATCAGGATGATGGTGATGATGATGATGATGATGATGATGAGCCTCATTTATCACTAATCACTCAGCATCTTCTTCACATTTATCACACAACGTTATCCCTCGTGGTTCTGACAAGGATCAATAGTTGGTGACAGTTTTCTTCTTTAGACTTCAACATGAACTCTTCATTCAGCTGACGGGACGAACGCTCCTCTCACCGAGCTGTTCTCCGTCTTTACCTCCAATAATCAATCTGAATAAACACATCTTATCCGCGGGAGAAACTCCCATACTTTGAAATCTAAAGGAATATTTTAGGATTTATAGGAATAGGAATTTTGGAAATACACAAATTCTACGACAACTTATTATGGCCGTTGTAGCTAAAAAGAAATATAATATATATACAGAGCCGGGGGAGGGGATCAACATTCTGAGTAAAGTCGTGAATTTACAAGAAAACACACCTTTTTCTCGTAAATGTACGACTCTATAATCTCAGAGAATATCTGAGTTTGTTTCTCGTAAATGAAGGATTGTAATCCAGGAAAAAAGGAGTTTTTTTCTCTGAATATTCTCCCCCTCGTCCGGCTCCGTAATTATTATTTTTTTTTTTACCTACAATGTCCGTAGTCAGATAAGATCAATACCTCTCTCATGCATGTCTGTGTGGTGAATATGGTGATTATTAGCTTAGCATAAAGACTGGAAACAGCTAGCCGGGCGCCGTCTACCGGCACCTTTTACATTTTATAGATGGACACGTTTAGTCTTTGTTTTTACATTTCAGTTGTTGCACAGATTAAACCGTTTTTGGTCTGTCGGTATAAATGTGCTTCAGTTCCCACCAACTCTCTGAATATGCTAATCATTTCACTGTAACTGCGTTTGGCTGTTAGCTGATCTTTGTGAAATGGACTGTTTGTGCAACGAGGCTCATTTACATCGAAATATCTGCTTCAATAGGTGCAAGTAACACCGGAGCACTGAGACGCTATCTGCACGGCAGCACAGTTCAGGTGCATTAAGAATTACTCGGTTTCTTTTTTGTCCTATTTGTGCAGGTTTAATCCTTTACGTCTGCCTCGTTCTCTATCTGTTTGATGTTGTCGTTTGTTTCTGTCTTTTCTGTCTTCTCAACCATCTGTCAACTCATCTTTCCATCATCTGTCACCGCTTCCTTCTGTCTATCTCTGTCGGTCTTTGCTGTAAGCATCGAGGAAGTCAAGATATCTGAAATCACTATAATCCCTCCCTCACACACACACAAACACACACACAGACACACACACGCACACACACACACACACACACACAGAGGAATGTGTCGGCTCTGTCCGGACAAGACCAGGATGTAAAGCTCAAAGTATTTCTCTGCCCTGAAGGCTGTAATCTCTGCAGATCCTGCCAGCTGGTATGAACACCCTGCAGTCGGCAGGTTGATGAGGAATCAGTCGCTCCTGATGGATAATTGGGAGCAATAAACCTTTCATCTCCTACAAGATTGAAATACAATAAACATTTTGATTGATTGATTGTTTTGTTTTTTTGTACAGATGTAAGGACAACGTCGTTGGCCGCCAGTGTGACCGCTGCGCTCCCGGTTTCTACGGTTACCCCAACTGCAGACCATGTGACTGCAACGAGGCGGGAACCGAAGAGGAAGTGTGCGACTCCTTCACAGGACGGTGTCTCTGCAAGGTGGGGCAGCGCACACACACACACACACACACACACACACACACACACACACACTGTACGTCCTCCTGCACTCACAGTGTGTCCTAACCCGCCGCCTGTCCTCTGCCTGCAGGAGAACGTCCAGGGTTCCCGGTGCGATCAGTGCCGAGTCGGTACATTCCACTTGGACCCGACCAACCCGAAGGGCTGCACCAGCTGCTTCTGCTTCGGAGCCACCGACCGCTGTCGCAGCTCCGACAAGAGACGCACCGAGGTACTCCTGTTTGTTCATTTAAAGTTTGTTATATCACCACGTTGTCATCACCACACTTCCTCTGTGTCTGTTAGCAGGATGTCTTTCATAAACTTCGTCTTAAAGGAATACTTCACTTATAAAATCAGTTCCTCCCCTCGGATGTTCTTGAATCCGTGGAGTAAACGTTGTTTTTCTCTCATGCCTCCACGGTGAACGGAGAATCAAAAATCAAATTGAAGTAAACGAGCGCTGCCTTTAACAACAGCACTGAGAAAAATAAACTGTATGAAAACATCTGTTTACAAACTCTCACACATCTGGTGCAGTATAATCCAGGTCTCATTCATCCTGTCGTATGCTCACTACTTCACAAACGCATTTTCACTAAAACTTCACTATTAAAACACTTCCACATGAACAGGCTCAGTGTTGCTCAGACGCGTGACTCGTCTGCGGGAGTCCGAAGTATTTTAAATAGTAAAGTTTTAGCGAAGATGCATTTAGGGTTTTTTGATCACCGTTGAGAGAAAAACTAAGTTCTCTTCATGAATTCAAGGTAACACTGGGTGAGTACTTAATATACTAATGATCCTTTTGTGGGTGAAGTATTCCTTTAAAATACAAATCTGGGAGTTTTGCTGTTGGATGAACTGCTTTGTTTGCTGCAAAGTATTCAGATTATGTTCCCAATTAATCAAACAGTAGTTTTGTCTATACGATGGCAGGAATGTGAGTTTCTCAGTGCTCAAGGTGACATCTTTAAATGTCTTTTTAAACCGTCCAAAACCCCCAAAATATAAATAATTAAACTGATATAAACAGAGAAAAACAGCAGATCTTCATAATGGAGCAATAATTAATCAATTATCAAAATAGATGATCATTATTCTGATATTTCACTCACTTGTTTTGCTGTTGAACTTCTCTTGATTCATTGCTGACTATCATCAACACTCGGAATTAATAAAGTTTTATTAATATGAATTACTCATGTTAAAATGTTTAGATTTTACAGAATCAAACATCTGTCATCAGTTTGTGAACTACTGTGTTGATGTCTTCTCTCACCGTTTCCTCCCGTCCTGTAGGTGATGAACATGGAGGGCTGGGTGCTGCTTGGAGGCGACAGACAGGAAGTGCCGGTCGCGGTGTATCCGGGTCAGGACCTCGTCGAGGCCGACCTCAGCGACGTGCCCGATGTCTACCAGGACCTCCACTGGCACGCACCAAAGACATACCTGGGAGACAAGGTGAGAGGGGAAAGGTGACCTCTGAAGGTGGACGGGGGGGGGAGTAGGATTTGAGTTTTAAGTTCCAGCCGACGCCACGCTGCTGGAGGTCCGGCCGTATTACTGGGCCCGCTGGAGGGGAAGGGAGGCATGGGAGAACCAGTACCAGGACTGGGCGGGCGGACTGTCAGACCCGGCTGCAGTAAGATGAGAGGTTTTCTAAACGGACTCTGGTGCTCGGAAACAATACCGATTCTGTCCACAGAGACACAACACAAAATGAAAGTTCCCTGTAGTTGCTTTAATTTAAAATACTTTATTCGTCCCTCATGGTCAATTTGAGGGTAGCGAGATTATAAATATACGTTTATATAAACTTAATTTACACTCATATTTCATATGTTCACACTTTATTGAAGTAAAGATATTTTTCTGCATCATAGGAGGATTTCTGTTCTTCAGAGGTCACTGACTGACGGTGTGTTAAATATACTGGCACTCTGACTACAGCACATTTATGAGATACATACCAACAGCTTCAGTGATTATAATAACAAGTCAGGCATGATCAGGCAAACTGAGACAACGTTAAGCCTTTAGTGGCGTCATCAGTGCTCTTAATCTCCATCTCATCACATCTGTATTTATGGTTGACTGAGGATGTTTCTTATCGATGCCAAGATGTGGATTCATCAACAAAATAAATAAAATGCAATAACAAGACACATGTAGAGAGAGAGATTATGAATCAGAGTGTTATTATGGGAATTTTGCACTATGATGCCAAAAATATTCTGCCTACTGCAGCTTTAATATAGACAAATATAGCCTACCAACACACACACACACACACACACACACACACACACACACACACACACCTATAGTATATAAACAAATGATCCCCCCTGTTGATCCAGCGGCTCAGACGAGGTGTCTGGATCCAGATCAGCGTCTCCACGTTTCAATCTTTCATGTGTGATTCCACCAGCGTCGGTCTGCGGGCCGATGATCCCGTTACGCTCCATAAACCAGCTTCAAATGATGGCTGTGCCAAAACCTGCACGGTCGCCATGGAGACGAAGGCCTCGGATCTGATTTCTGTTTGACTTTTACAGTCTGAATGTGATCCCTTGTTGTCTGGATTAAGATGCATTCTGTCTGCTGTTCAGTCTCTACTTCCTGCTTCATGGCTGTTCATCTCCTTTGATTTAGATTTTATCAGATAGGGACGATGCATATTAACATAGTTCCATTAAAGGGCATGAAGCTGATGAGCTGCACAGAGATTACAGCTAATCTTCAACTCTTGTCCCTAGTTGGGCTTTCACATGTACAGTGTAATTAAAATATACAGCTTTCTATATGATAGAACCACAATACACTACAAATATGGAAATACAATAAAATACACATCATACAACACACATATCCTATCACAATACACCAATACGCCATGATAATTTACTTTATATCTGGAGTTAATTAGATTTCAGTTGTTATAATGTGTTGACAGCCCTTTATGGAGAAAGCTGTTGTTTTAATGTTTGTTTTTTTCATCTTAGTATCTCCTCAAACTACTGTACCTTCTCTCCCCGTTTGCTCAGGTCTCGTCGTACGGAGGTTATCTGAGGTATCGTCTCCACACTCAGACGATGAGAGGCGACGTGTTGTCTCTGCCTGCTGAAGCCTCCAGGCCTGACATCATCCTCAAGGTATAAAACACACTAATATAACTCCGTATCACATCGCAGACACGAGACACACTATTTATTATTGTCCTTTATTTAACCAGGTTATTCCCATTGAGATCAAAGATCTCTTTTACAAGGGAGACCTGGGAGATAGCAGCAAGACAGTGCTAGTGAAACTAACAGACAACACATAAATGAACAACATTAAAACCTGCTCATACAAAACACTTAAACACAGACAACCTGGAGAAACATAAAAACTCAGACCTCAGTTACTCACACACCACGCAAACGACTGACTCGGCAAAACACAAACATGCATGTACATACAAAGAGAGTATTATTTAAAGATAAATCCTTTTAGCTCTTAAGAGGTGTTTCCCAAAAGCATCAGAGCTGCTTTTAAGTCAAAAGATGAATCACGATAAACCTGGGCACCACTTTTAAATATGTTTGTTTTTTTTGTCACTTTAGTTTTTATTGCTTTTTTGTATACACAAATAAAACACAAATAAAACAACGAAACTTGCAACAGTGCAGTGAGGGGTTCAGTTTACAATTGATGATGCAGTATACAGGGTTATTTTCTTATTAAAACATTTTCCAATAACTTACAGTTTTGACAATACAATTATACAGTGCTTATGTCTTTATGTCTATACCTAATCCATTTTTCCCATTTTCTGTTAAACTCATCTTCTTTCACTCTTAGAGAATAAGTCATTTTCTCCATCACAAATATTCCCTGTACTATGTCTAACCATTGACTAAGTCTGGGGGTGTCCGCTACAGGCCATTTTCTTATAATGGCCTTTCTGCCAGCTGTGAGTAGGATTTTAACCTAAGTACTGATCTTCCTTCTTTAAATATGTTTTTGCTTAAAGAATTAACCATAAAATATCCTGCGGTGTTTTATCACGATCCATAAAAAAACTAAAGTCTTATGCTGCTGGTTTTAAACTTCATTTATATTTATTTTAGCAACAACAAAATATCCCTCAAACTGACATTCATACATTTACCTAAACATCTGAGAAGAGAGTTGGTGCATTAGTTTACTCAAGTGTGAATTTAGACCAAGAAATATAATAATATTATTTTATTAAGAAATACTCTTCAACTTCAGTGATTGGCAGCAACCAAAACTAAACCTACACGTTGGTAATTTAGTAAAATACTGATGTGTGATCAGCCCAAAATTTCTTAAAGTTACTTTTAGCAACACACACACACACACACACACACACACACACACACACACTCCTCACGGTGTTTCCTTCCTGCTGCAGGGGAACCAGATGACGTTGGTGTTCATGGAGAGAGAGTACTCGTCACCTGAGGAGCCTCACCTGGGGATAGTTCACATGGTGGAGGTAAAGTTAGACGCCGTGGAGGGTCGTTGAAGCTGCATGTTCACGAGCCAGTAAAGATTAATGTGAGAAGCTGAATTTAACAACACGACACGCGCAGGCCGGCAGCAACACGTCGGATTGGCCCCCTTCTTTCCAGTATCTTGTTGTCGTACTCTTCAGAGCTGATCACCGGAGGCACATCGGGGTTTTTTTTCCTGAGATGGAAACAAGAGCTCCGAAGATTTATCAGCTCGGTGTCCTCGGGTTATACGAGGCCAACTAGAGCTGCTGAGACACAACATGAATTCATATATTACAGCTTTATATAATGTGTAAGACCCGTAAGCTGAGTCCTTTAAATACTTTATTTATCCTTTTTATCACCCTGTTGCTCTTCCTGGAGTCATACAAGTTTAACAGAGATGAACCAGAGATTCACAAATAACTTGAGATCCACGTCTGATATGTTTCTCAAAACTGACGTATTGGTGCTTTTGGCTACTAGTTGATTTTGTAGAAATTGTTATTTCTAAATAAAATATAAATCTGGGATGCTTCCATGCTCTCTCACAAACATTAGAATATAAAGAAAAATCACGTAACCTTTCTCAGATATTGATCCAGAAACCCTCACAGGTACTGCATTTAGCATAAAACAATATGCTCACATCATAACATGGCAAACTGCAGCCCAACAGGCAACAACAGCTGTCAGTGTGTCAGTGTGCTGACTTGACTATGACTTGCCCCAAACTGCATGTGATTATCATAAAATGGGCATGTCTGTAAAGGGGAGACTCGTGGGTACCCATAGAACCCATTTACATTCACTGATCTGGAGGTCAGAGGTCAAGGGACCTCTTTGAAAATGGACATGACAGTTTTTCCTCGCCAAAATTTAGTGTAAGTTTGGAGCGTTATTTAACTTCCTTTGTGACCAGCTAGTGTGACATGGTTGGTACCGATGGATTCATCAGGTTTTATAGTTTCATATGATGCCAGTATCTGACTTTTCTTCTGCCTTTCTTGCAGACATTTTCCAGACTTTTTCTTTTTTACATTTTTTCTGACATTTTTTTCGAATATTTTTCAAACTTTTTATTGGAAGGTTTTCGGACATTTTTAGTTTCATCTGATACCACAAAGCATATCTTACTGATGGGATGTACATTTGTATACAAGCCCAAGATTATTCCCCCAATCTAAGTTGTGCAGATTGAAGAGATGTTTACGTGACAATTTCCTGTTTTATGTTTTAGAGGAGATGAAGGTGATGAGTATCGTTATAATATAATAACCATGAGAGAAACAGATAAGTTAAACAATATTATTGGATTAATTATAGTATAATAAAAACAGGACAGTAGCAGAAGACTTTATTTTAACAAAAAATAAAGGACTTTCCAACACAAACTGGTCCTTATCAGAGATATACTTCTCAAAATGATACTTAAGTATACTTGGCTTATACCGACAAGTATACAGAAAAGTATATCTGGCTAAGTACTAAAAGTTAACTTAAAGAAAACTTACAAGTATACTTGCAGTAAAAACTATGAAACAAGTCGTTTACTGAAAGTATACTTTAAAGCGACGGTTAATAGTATAACTATAAGTTCACTTGTAGTATAGTTCAGAGTATAGTTGCAGAACAAAATGCAACTTGGATGTAAACTAGTTGTGTACTCAAAGTGTACTACTCTTAAAGTACACTTAAAAGTATGCTTTTATAAACTAAAAAGTACTACTAGAACATTGATATTAAGTATACTTAATATATATATATTTGGGAATATACTTGAACTATACTTAAGTTTACTTCGTATACTTCTTTTTTGTCAGGGGAGTCTAAATGCTTTGTTCCTCCCTCACAGGGAAGTTTCCGTCACGCTCAGACGGGTAACTCGGTGTCTCGGGAGGAGCTGATGATGGTTCTGGTCGGTCTGGAGTCTCTGCAGGTCCGAGCCCTGCACTCCCAGTCGGCCCACTCCGTGTCGCTGCGCGGCGCCGTGCTGGAGGCCGCCGAGGCCATGCCCGTCGGTCGCCACGCCAACAACGTGGAGATCTGCATGTGTCCCGCCAACTACCTGGGAGACTCGTGTCAGGTGAGGGACCAGAACTCTGTGTTGTTTCCCCCGTAAGCTTTTAAAGGCTGAGATGATCTCATGAAGCATCGGGACTGCTTTAAGCCATAAGGTGGACCAAGAAGAACCTGGGCACTACTTTGATGTGATTATGTGATATGTGATTATCATAAAGTGGGCATGTCTGTAAAGGGGAGACTCGTGGGTGCCCATAGAACCCATTTACATTCACTGATCTGGAGGTCAAAGGTCAAGGGACCCCTTTGAAAGTAGACATGCCAGTTTTTCCTCGCTAAAATGTAGCCCAACTTTGGAGCAATATTTACCCTCCTTCCCCATAAACTAGTATGACATGGTTGGTATCAATGGATTCATCAGGTTTTGTAGTTTCATATGATACCAGGATCTTCACTCTAGCTCTACAACTGAACCTGCTACAGCCTCTGACAGACAGTAAAGTCGGAGGGTTAAAGACAAAAAGACCAACCCATTAATCCAGAGAGTAATCAACAGATCAATGAATAATGAAATTCATTAATAATCTCTTACTCACATGTTCCTCTCCTGTCCCGTCTATAGAAATGTGCTCCGGGTTTCTACAGAGACACTATCGGCCTGTTTCTGGGTAAATGTGTTGCCTGTAACTGTAACGGACACTCTGACCGCTGCCTGGACGGATCTGGGATCTGCTTGGTGAGGAGGATTGTTAATGATGAATCAAACCTTTCTGTCCGTCCTGACATCTTTCTTTAGCATCACAACATTGTCTTTTCCTCTCCATCCATCAGGACTGCCAACACAACACGGCTGGCGACCGCTGCGAGAGCTGCCTGGGCGGTTTCCTTGGCAACAACAGTCTGGACGGACAGGCGGTGTCCTGCTCCAGTTGTCCCTGCCCGCTGAGGGTCCCGTCCAACAAGTCAGTACATTTTACCCTCTCTCTTTTTCAGCCTTCCTTTTATTACTTTTCCCCTTTTTAATCATCTAATCATGTCTTCTCATCACTCCTCCTCGTAGCTTTGCAGAGGGCTGCGTGCAGAAGACCGACAGGATGCAGTGTCTGTGTATGCCCGGCTACGCTGGACCGCACTGTGAAAGGTAAACTACCTCCTCATCACACTGTAAAAGGTAAACTACCTCCTCATCACACTGTGAAAGGTAAACTACCTCCTCCTCATCACATTGTGAAAGGTAAACTACCTCCTCATCACACTGTAAAAGGTAAACTACCTCCTCATCACACTGTGAAAGGTAAACTACCTCCTCCTCATCACATTGTGAAAGGTAAACTACCTCCTCATCACACTGTAAAAGGTAAACTACCTCCTCCTCATTACACTGTGAAAGATAAACTACCTCCTCCTCATCACATTGTGAAAGGTAAACTACCTCCTCATCACACTGTAAAAGGTAAACTACCTCCTCATTACACTGTGAAAGGTAAACTACTTTAAACTACTTTATACTTTTTACTTTATTATTTATTATTTGATTACGTTCGACCTTCATCAGGTATAATGTAACTGTTAACAAACAATGAAATGATAATTAATAATACTGTTTACGCATTATTAGTAATACTATATTTTATGTTATTTTAGCATTCATTTTGTGTAATATGAAATAATTCATTCATAGAACATATATTGTATCATAGCTGATAAGAGACTTTATAACTTTATGATAGACATCCAAATAGTGTTTATAGACGGTTTACAAACCAATTATTAACCATTAAAGTGTCACAAATATCTGGTCCATCTATCTCTGTAATATTTATAAATGTTTTACAAAAACAATTTCTTAATTATTACCAAATGATTTGTAAACCTTTAACAAATACTTATAATATATACAATTCATAAAATGTAATAATGTTTGCAACAATAAACTGTTAAAATAACATAAATTATAGCATTGCTATTAATTAGTAAATATTATTAATTAATATTTTATTGTAAAATAACTAATTAAAATGTATAAATTTATTAATGATGGTTATTATAAAGTGTTACCCAAGATTTATATATATATATATATATATGTATGTTTTTTTTGTTTGTTAGGGGGTTTTTTGTATAAACTTTAAGCAACATAAAATAAGACCTGCTGCAGATACTGTACGTGTGTCATTAATAAACGCGTCTCTTAACACAGGTGCGCCCCCGGTTACTACGGCAACCCCATGGTGCTGGGCAGCAGGTGCCAGCTGTGCCATTGCCACGACAACACGGACCCCAACATGCTGTTCACCGACTGCCACCCGCTGACCGGCGAGTGTCTCAGCTGCATGCACAACACGGCCGGGCCTCACTGTGACATCTGCGCTCCCGGTTTCTACGGCGACGCCATCGCCGCCAAAAACTGCACCAGTGAGTTCAGCCTCGACCTCGGTTCAGCCAAAGTTCATGAGATTCATTCGTGTGTTCAGGCTGTTCAGCTCAGCAGTAAAATACAGAAACCCTGCCTAATCTGGTGATGCGTTTTCTGAGTCTGATCTAAATAGATTTCTCTCCTGTCTTATGATGCAACAGGTGGAAACAGTTTCCTTAATAGTTTTTTTTCACCTGTGAAACAGATGAAAAAAAAAGGTTTTGCTAGGACAAGTTCCTTAAAAACAATCATCTGCGAAACAGGTGTGGAAAAACAATTTGCCAGGATCATTTCATTACTTAATTAATTAATGTTTATATCTGATTTATGACTAGAACAACTTGACACACCCTGTATAAAATGACCTGTGTGACCTCTAGGATAATCACAGACCTAGAGCATTCAGAGGATGGATGGATCAGACTAGAGACCTAGAGCATTCAGAGGATGGATGGATCAGACTAGAGACCTAGAGCATTCAGAGGATGGATGGATCAGACTAGAGACCTAGAGCATTCAGAGGATGGATGGATCAGACTAGAGACCTAGAGCATTCAGAGGATGGATGGATCAAACTAGAGACCTAGAGCATTCAGAGGATGGATGGATCAGACTAGAGACCTAGAGCATTCAGAGGATGGATGGATCAGACTAGAGACCTAGAGCATTCAGAGGATGGATGGATCAGACTAGAGACCTAGAGCATTCAGATGATGTTCACCACTTCTATGTGACATCTACTGTTGACCTGCTATCTCCCCCTAAAGACCCCCTGTACCCCCTAAAGAAGACTAGAACAGGTCTATTGTGGGTCTCAGAGGGTTAATACGTTTTGTGTTTTCTTTATCACAGAATGTAACTGCTCTCCGTGTGGCACCGAGTCATGTGACCCTCACACAGGACAGTGTCGCTGTAAAGCCGGAGTCACCGGACCGCGCTGTGAGCGCTGTGAGGTAAGAGCTGAACGGGTTTATATCTTTATTTATATTATGAATCTGAAAATATAATTTACACTCATTCATTAAAAATAAAATTGGAAGCTTCCAGTCAAAACAAAAGACTGACGATAATATTTAGCAATACTGCATCAAATCTCACAACGATAACCTTCATCTGTTCCTCCTGTCAGGACGGCTCGTTCGGCTTCGACTCATGCTCCGGCTGTCATCAGTGCGACTGCGACGCCTCTGCGGCTCTCGTCCAGCCGTGTGACCCTCAGAGCGGTCAGTGCGCCTGTCAGCCCGGCGTCAACGGGCCGAGCTGCAGACAGTGCGCTCCCGGACACTGGGACTACGGACCCAACGGATGCAGGAGTGAGTGCACGTCACTGTCCTAATCATCTGTTTTAAGATGCAACGCTGAGGTTATACTGATCTTTATTTAACGGTTATCTCTTCAGTTAGTTTGTTAAAGCATTTTATAAACTGTTTTGTAAAGATGATCAGACGACAGATTTTGCACAGTGTCTTTGCAGCTAAAACAAGAGCCCACATGGTCCACATCACTACAATCACTGGAATCAGGACAGTATGAATACTTGCCAGACCTGGCATTAACATGCGTCTTGGATGATCCCATCACAAGTGGACATCACTTCAGTTCCCTTTGTTAACACCTTATTTTGAAAAGCGGACGTAGTCCCACGTGTCTACTTCCTGTAACTTCTCCAAGGTGGTCTCTAGCTCTCCCGTCAGCTCCGTTCTCTTTATCCATCCATGGTCAGCTCCATCGGGGCCGTTTCAATGCAGAGAACAGACATGTCAGTATATGGGTGCTCTACAGTCGTTGCGTCGGCCAGTTTGACCACGGAGACGAGAGCGACGGCCGGCTCCACCGCCACGTTACCGCCATACCATAACGTTACCTGTGCGTGACAGAGTTAGCATGCAGCTTTAGCTCTGCTCTGTGTAGCTCTGCTTTTCCTGTCAATGTGTGAAACCCAAAGTGTTTCCATCCTTTACTGGATGTGTAGTGTTTACCACGCTGGATTTAACATGGGAGGGTGCAGGTCGTATCCACGCTGACCCTCCAACGTTTTACACTCTCTGAGGTTTGTTTTGGTTGACGGATACGGAATGGATATGACGTCACGTTACTCAGACTACCACAATAAAAGCGGTAACTTCCTTCTACCTCCTCATAGACTCAGATGAAGCAGATATATCCATTCTGGTGTTAAAACATCTATTTCAAAATCGTAAAAAACTAAATTGCGATACATCGGTGAATAGATAATTTTCCGACCTCTAATAGGAGCAACGTAAACCTTAGCTACACAAGCTGTTGTGGATCACCTCTCTGGAGTAACACACACACACGTCAGGTGAGTAGGTGGTCCTTAATGTGGCCCAGACCACCTCTGAATGTGGTCTGAAAGATCGGATCTCAATGAGTCCTCAGTGTGTCTTGAGTGCGTTCACACCTGTAGTTAAAGCTGTCCACCTGTGATCCGATCACCCAGAGGATGCATGTTAACACCAGAACTGAAAATGGTTGTAATAAAATCCCTCCCACCTGTTGTGTTTAACCCAGCCGTCTCTCCGTCTCTCCGTCTCTCCGTCCCGTCAGAGTGCGGCTGTAAAGGAGGTCGCTGTGACCCCCGGTCGGGAGAGTGCCGCTGTCCTGACGGGATGACGGGGAAGCAGTGCGACACCTGCTCACAGAAATACAACGTTCCTGTAGAGCACCAACACGGCATGCACTGTGAACGTGAGTAAAACACACACTACTGATATATGTTGAATTTATTTATGTCAATCATTTAAAATCTGTGGAGAATAGAGTAAAAACGTTACCTAATAGATATCACCATGAAACTTCACCGGCTGATTACTGACATTAAGACACTTAGTTTTTATATCATTGTGACATTTTATGTTTAAAGGGACTGTTTGTAACTTTTTAAGCGTATAAATGTACCAGGTCGGGACACGTGCGTTCGCATATGCGCGTTCGCGTGTAGCCGCTGCCTCTCCTCCTCTGCCTGCCTTCACTCAGACAGCGCGCGCGTTCTCGCTCAGCTCGCTCCACGTCTAGACGTGAACGCGTGCTCACTCCACACTGCAGAAGAGTTAGTTTAGCTCTGAGAATATCTAGTGAATGTTCAGTGGACGTTTGTGCAGAAATAACTGCTGCAGCTCCTCCAGACCAACAGAGGTTTCCCGTGTCTTGTGAAGTGACGGAGCTCTGCAGAGAGTTACATTGTCTTCTCGTTACCGACCGGGTGCCGGTGTCTCCCTGCTCTCTCTGGCTGCGGAGAGAGCAGGGAGACACACTGCAGAGCCCCGCTGCATCAGCCTGCGCTGAGGCGGGAAAAGCCAACACTAGGATCAGCATTGATTCATGGAGAGACCTTGGTCTGGTCAGCTAACATTACTGCCAAGCAGCTGAAATATAGAGTGATATTGTGCTTTTAGCTGACGTGTGTCGCCTCACTGTGTTGAGCGATGCACGTTCATGTCTATTAAGAGCGAGCACAAGCACGAGCCCGACGCTGACTTTAGTTGACTTAACGGCCACAGGTGTCGCTGTTAAGAAGCATTTCTGAAAGTTACAAATAGTCCCTTTAAAGGTGCCGTACGTAGCTTTCATAAGATCCTTGTTATTAATAACTCCTGCGGCCGTTAAAGTGAACTGCAGTCAGCATCCTGATGTCTCTCCGCGTCGTCCTTTAATTCCTGATAATGGACGCCTCGTTGGGCATTATCCATTACATCATGTTCTGTAATGTTCCTGTATTGTATTTGGACCACTGGCACCATGATACTAACTATAGCTTGCAGCCAGCAAATTACCTTTTAAACACTCAAGACAGTATTGTTGTTATATTAGCAGCACACTGTTGGCGCTTTAGGGGAGCTGAAGCGAGGCATAAACGTCATAGTCTTTGGATTTTCCCGGCAAAACCGCCCCAAGTCTTTTATGTATAAATTAGTCCACAGGCTGTTGCTAGGCAACCGAGAAAGTCGAGGAAGGTTTTTAAGTTACGTTACAATCCGTTCACACATTGGCAATATAAAGTGATTAAAACACGTAAATTGTTACATATTATACCTTTAAATGTGTATATTGGATATTTTCTCTCCACTAGTCTCAAAGACGAAACGTTATGGAAGCAAAGAAATCTCAAAATTGACCGGTGCATAACAAAAAAATTATGTTTTTGCCTTAAAAGAGAGAAAAAAAGACATTTCTTATAAAGTGTTCGATCCCTTTAGTGAAATGAAGTGTGTTTTATGTGTGTGTTTGTTTTTTGTGTCAGCGTGTGACAGCTGCGTCGTCGTCCTGTTGGAGGATCTGGACAAGATGAACGACGACTTCCACACGGTAACCGGTCAGCTGAGCAGCCTCAACGCCAGCTCCATGGCGTGGGCTCAGCTGCAGAACCTCAACAAGTCTGTGGACGACATGGCTGTGAGTGGACACACACACACACACACACACACACACACACATACACACACATAAAAACACACACACACACACACACACACACATACACACACACAAAAACACACACACACACACACACACACACACACACACACACAAACACACACGACGTGGCTGTTGGTGTCGTTTTGCATATAAACTAATTTTCCCATGATTCCAGCGGGCCATAGAGAACTACAACAGTACGCTGGATGACAGCAGGAGTCGGGCCGACATGCTGGAAGCTGAGATCATGAACATCAATGATGACATTGATGAACTGCAGGGCAAGGTGTGGTATCACACACACACACTTACACACACACACACACACACACACACACACTCACTTATATGCACTAAAAATCTTTCACTAATACTAAAAGTTCACAAATATCCGTCTCAGTATGAGATCATAAATACTTTATAATATGTTGTGTTTTCATTTTAGGATTTTAGAAAATACAATATAAATATAAATAATATAATATAACACATTATAACACATTATAAATATAGATAATATAATATAACACATTATAACACATTATAAATATAAATAATATAATATAACACATTATAAATATAGATAATATAATATAACACATTATAACACATTATAAATATAAATAATATAATATAACACATTATAACACATTATAAATATAGATAATATAATATAACACATTATAACACATTATAAATATAAATAATATAATATAACACATTATAAATATAGATAATATAATATAACACATTATAACACGTTATAAATATAAATAATATAATATAACACATTATAACACATTATAAATATAGATAATATAATATAACACATTATAATAAATTATAACTATAAATAATATAATATAACACATTATAACACATTACAAATATAGATAATATAATATAACACATTATAACACATTATAAATATAAATAATATAATATAACACATTATAACACATTATAAATATAAATAATATAATATAACACATTATAACCTTTTTTTCCACATATTTTAAACACTTAATTCTCCCACATCACTGCTGAGATAACGCTTTGAGAGTTATCGTTTTGGGTATTTATTTTGTCCATGGTGCTCACCAATACTTTCTTGCTACATAAAAAGTTTAAGAAGAAGAAAAAAGTATTATATTCCAACTTTTCCTTCATTCAACTAAAATCTAGTAAAAAACAAATGTCCTCCTTGCATGAGAAACATTTTCCAGTTTTCAATCCACCTTTCATCAACATGAACCAGTTCCTCCCTCAACAGCATGAAATGAACATACTGTAGATGTGTCTGCTGTCATGTAGAACTGAGTGTTGTTATGTTGTTGTTGTTTTCAGGCGACCGTGATGACGGACAGAGCTGACGACCTGAAGAACAGCACCAACAACACACACCAGAGGGCGCAAGACCTGCTGTCCTTCATCAACAACATGACCATGGATTTAAACGGTAGGACGGAGGACATCAAATAACATGTGTATATATATATATATATATATATATATATACACCGATCAGCCGTAACATTCAGACCACTGAGAAGGGAAGTGAATAACATGGATTATCTGGTTACCATGGCGCCTGGCAGTGGGGGGGGATATATCAGACAGGAAGTGAATATTCTGAACTTTGTATTGGAAGCAGTAAAAATGGGCCAGCGTGAGGATGTGAGTGACTATGACAAGGGCCAGATAGTGCTGGCTAGACGACCGGGTCAGAGCATCTCCAGAACTGCAGCTCTTGTGGGATGTTCCCGGTCTGCAGTGGTCAGGACCTACCAAAAGTGGTCCAAGGAAGGAGAACCGGTGAACCGGCGACAGAGTCAGACCTGAAGCTCATTGATGCACGTGGGGAGCGAAGGCTGGCCCGTGTTGTCTGATCCAATAGAAGAGCTACTGGAGCTCAAACTGATGAAACAGTTAATACTGGTTCAGATAGAAAGGTGTCAGAACACACAGTGAGGAGCCGTTTGTTGTGTACGGGGACCGGTCAGGGTGCCGGTGCTGACCCGTGTCCATGGCCCGGTCTGATGAATCATCTTTTACATCATGTGGATGGCAATGAGTTGGAGGTGTTGACTCGGCCTCCAAATTCTCCAGATCTCAATCCGATGGAGCATCTGTGGGATGTTCTGGACAAACAAGTCCGATACACGGAGGCCCCACCTCACAACTTATACAGGACTTAAAGGATCTGCTACTGACGGCTCGGTGCCAGATACCACAGCAGACCTTCAGAGGTCTAGTGGAGTCCAGGCCTCCACGGGTCAGGAGGGACCTACTCAATATCAGGCAGCTGGTCATACTTATACGGCTGATCGGTGTATATATACAGTATATATCCTCATATATTAATGATCAACCATCAGTTGCTGCATCGCCAATATGATGAGCTGCTGGGACAGGAAGGTCTTATGCATTGAAATCTTAAAATATTATTTCTGTTTGTGACTATGAGATAAATCATATTCACACAACAAAAAAATAAACATTTAAAGGTTGAAAGAAAGTTTTGTTTCTACATTTCTAATAAAAATAACATAAAGCAGCCTGCAAAATATGAAAGAGACTTTAGCAGCCGGTAGAGAAACTTTAGTTTATCAAAGAAAGAAGAAGGTTCCAGATCCCAGATGAGTGGCGTGTTGTTTCAGAGGACGGAGCTGACATCTAAACCTTCAACACTCATTTTTCATAACTTCCATTTATTGAAAGAGGACTATCATAAAAACTACAGACCACTGGACTGACTGATGTTTTTGTGATGCTTTCTTTCTCTGTAGACGTCATGACGATGGCGAACCGGTCCTGGCTGAATGACACCGAGGCGGCGCAGGACGACGGGGAGAGGGAGACGAAGATGAGGAAGGTGCAGGCCATGATGAGGGAGATGAGGTACCGGAGCTGCGTGGGCCAGAAGAAGATGGCTGACAAAGAGAAGAGCGAGGCACAGAAATGTAAGTTTACAGATAAATAAACACTTCCTGTACCTTTACTGGTTTTATAAACGCTACTCCATCGTAGATATGTGACATAGTGCTTTAAAACCAGAGATAATACTATGCTTAATATTCTATGTTAATACTTACAGACGATGTTCTCAGAGTCACAGAGGAGTCGGTACGCAACGAGTCCTTTGTTTACATCATTTACATTTATGACATGTTCATACTTCCAGTCTGTGAATGTTCTACGTACCTGTAGATCCAGTTCTCCACAGGAGAGACTGTCGGTGCTAAAAGAATAAAACCACGGTCCTCATGTTAAACTTCTCTAATCAAATGCAAAAAAGACTCAAAGTCGACGTCTCAACAACAGTTCAGACCCCCAAAACATCACGATCACGTCCTCAGACTCGGTCTCTGTGTCCTCTGCTAGTGTTGGATCGCGTCAACACGGAGTTGGCGGGTCGTCACGGAGAAAACAGCGACCTGGCCAAAGCTATCAGAGACCGCCTGACCCGCTTCCACTCCCAGATGATGGATCTCCGAGACGCCCTAAACCAAGCTGTGAACAACACGGCCAGAGCCACGGAGATCAACAACGTCAATGAGAAAACCCTGGAGGACAACCAGGTGAGCTGAGACATGAGCAGCAGTACGGTAAGGAAGGAGGAGAGGACGGTGATGAAGAGTGATACTGACTCTCTCTCTCTCTCTCTGTCTCTCTCAGAGGAGGATAGAAGACCTGCTGTCGAAGCAGAAGGAGGTCAACGACCAGCTGCACATGGCTGAAAATGACGTAGCGCAGGTCAACGACGTGCTGTCCATGCTGCACGACTCCAAAGAGGTTAGAGCAACACAAACACACTCTCTCTGGGTCCTACCTGCACCACACCTGAGGTCTGGACTACGAAGCAGGATTTGGGGTTAGCGAGGTAACTTCAGGGTTTACAGTCCTACGATGGTGGATCACTTCTTACCGGGGTAGATCGCCATGGTAACTGATGCTGAACAGCTGACCTGCTCCAGATCACCATGGTAACTGATGCTGAACAGCTGACTCCAGATCACCATGGTAACCGATGCTGAACAGCTGACCTGCTCCAGATCACCATGGTAACTGATGCTGATAGGCTGACCTGATCCAGATCACCATGGTAACTGATGCTGAAGGAGCAGGTTATGTTCTAGATAAGAGATCAACTCATATAAAAGCACCACCTACTGACCAATCAGAGCTCAGTGAGCAGATCGTATGATAATATTACACACATATGAAGAAGTTAGAGTCATAATCAGACTAAAAACAACACAGTTTAAACTGACAGATGCAGGAAGCACAGCTGGATTTATGCTGTGGGTGTTTACCGCTTTGAATTATATTTTTATATTTATTGTTTTACTTGTTCTCAAGTCCGTTTCACACCGCCGGAGACGAGGACGCAGCTGAAAGAAGGCTGAAATAGTGAAACACGCCTCATTATTGCTAAAGGGCGTAATGTAATCTATTCACCCATTATACTCTGAAAGCTTTTTATAACATTACTGCCCCGTCTAGACCACTTCAGTTATTGTTGGAGCTTCTGAATGCTCTAAAAATGCATTGTGGGGCAGTATGAATTAATAATAGAATATTATTGTTGATTTGATTTTATAAATATATTGTGACAAAAGATATTGTTTGAAATTCTGATCTTCACATGAACAAGTTCATGAATATCCGTCATAATTAATGATGCTATCCTGAGAAATATAATAGATTTATAATAACTAAACAAAAACCAACGGCTAGTTTAACTTTAACTGTGTGTTTGTCAAATAAGGATAAAGTTGCTTTGCCACCTATTTGAGTTTTGAGATGTCACTTCTGTTTTTGGGGCTTAAGTTTAATTAACATTTGTTTTAAAGTTAGTGCAAGGTTATGTTTTCTAAAATCAAACCAGCCCGGTTCAGTCTGCATCGTGTACCGGAGTCAAACTGGAGTTGTTGTGGTTGAACGTTTTGCGTCTCTTTAACACTTCAAACACCTTCCTCAGGAGTATGAACGCTTGGCGGCCCAGCTGGACGGCGCCAGAACACCGCTGGCAAAGAAAGTGCAGAACTTTGCTTGGGTCGACTCCAAAATCCCTCTGGTGGAGGAAGCAGAGAGACACGCGGAGCTGCTCAACGCTTTAGCCATGAACCTGTCCAGGTAGGAGAGCAGTTAGCTGCTGAGCTGCAACCGTATATGAATTCATTAATAAGAGTGTTAATCTGGTAGAAGACAAACGAGCCTCACAGCCGAGCTCACCAGGACAACAGCATCATTCAGAGAAGATGATAATAATGTTGTTTGTCTGCAGTTTGGTTGCAGAAACCAAGAAGGATGGATTTGTGGATGTAACACAATCCTACAATAAGATTATCAACAGCATCAAGGAGGCAGAGGAGGCCGCCAAGATGGCCGACAAGGCCGCTAACGACACTATGGAGGTACGGGACACACAGTTATTCCTCCGCCTGTTATTAAAACAGTCTTTAAGTGAGTTATTGGTTGGTGTCTGTTCTGTAATATGGATGCATGTGTTTAGACCATAAAGGACCAGGATCTGGGTCGGAGCGCCGACCTTCTGAGGAACCACAGCGTGGAGCTGAAGGACGAGGTCCTGAAGCTAAACGAAGAACTCAACAACGGTAGACACACGTCTTTACATCCATGTATTCATCATGAGGGATGTCATGAGATCAAGTAAAGGTCTTCAGTTGGATGTTTAGTAGTTGAAGAGTGTTTTTATTTCTTCTGCTGCTCAGACCTGAAGCCGCAGCTGGAAGACGCTCGGAGGCGACTGGACGACGCCAAAACCAAACAGGCTGATGTGATGAAGAACCTGCAGACGGTTCAGAACAACCTCAACTTCACCACGAGTACGCACACACAAACACACACACACACACACACACACACACACACACACACACACACACACACACAGATACATTACATTCCAGTGAATTAGCAGAAGCTTTTATTAAAGTTACTGTGAGGAACTTTTAACTGGTTATGAAACAGACTCAGTTTAATCCTGATGCCTTGATATGACCGACAGAAATAAACAAGACCATCAGCAATCACAAAGATTAGACCAGAGGTCAGAGGTCAGGGGTCAGCGGTCAGCAACCTGCGTCTCTTCAGCTCCTCTCCAGCGGCTCCCTGTGGATTTATAAAAACGGAAATGAATAACTGTTCTTTGTTTACATTTTCATTTTTATTAATCATTGTTGTAGGTCTATGGTACGACGGTACGACGGTACGACGGTACGACGGTACGACGGTACGACGGAGTATTAGGGCCACATCGAGGAAAAATAAATCTGAGATTTACAGAATAAAGTCATAATATTATAAAGTAGTAATTTTAAGTGTTATTTTCTTTTTTTCTCGTTAAGTTATGACTTTTTTCTCATAATATTCTGACTTTTTTTCTCGTAATATTCTGACTTTATTCTGTAAATCTCAGATGTGTTTTCCCTCAATGTGGCCCTAATACTCCGTGGTACATTGTCTCTTTGGCCCTCACTGCATTAGACTTATATACTATATACTTAGACTATAAACTGTGTTACCTTCATCACAATGATCACATGTTTTGGGGCTCCATACAGGTGTTTTTGTTTTAGTTTTTGCCTAAAATGTCTCTTTTGATAGTAAAGGTTGCTGAGCCCTGGATTATTTCTATATAGTTATTATTATTAATGCTTGTCATCGGCTCCAATTCCTTGTGAAATCAGATAAAACAGTTTACAGCACACCGGTTCACCAGAAACTCCTTCAGCTCAGACTCCAGCGGGGCCTCCGTCGCCTCGCTGCTCCTCGCCGGTCCCCATTGCTAGCCGGCGCCGACCCCATGCTGCTGGAGGCCCAGGCCGTATTACTGGGCCCGCTGGAGGGAAGGGAGGTACAGGAGAACCAGAACCAGGACTGAGCGGGGCAGACTGTCAGACCCTGCTGCAGTAAAATGAGGTGTTTTCTAAAGGGACTCTGGTTCTCGGAAACACTACAGCTTTTGTCCACAGAGGCCGCCAAAATCATCACAAGATTAAAGTTCCTCGTAGTATTTTTAAAGTATCTTAAAACAAGTGCCTTCAAACTCAAGAGGAGCAAGCACTCGATATCATCAGAACTTAAAGGGCAACCCACCCAGATAAACAGCTAAAAGCGCGTTCAGAGAGCTACGATGAAAATATCAGTTACCTTTTATCGGGTGTTCCACATAACGCGAGTATTGTGGCGACAATCTTGGAGCTCATCGGCTATCGATCTGACAACGATGAGCCTCAGGACGCTTTAAACATGTGGAAGTGGTGATATAAATCATCCATGCACAGAAATCCTACATGAGTCATCTTATCGATTCTGACCCGTTTCTAGGAATATATATATTTCTATTTTACATTTCCATTCTTCTTTGTTTGTGATGAACAGATGTGAGTCAAGAGATCGACGAAGCAAAGCGAGCGGCGGATCTGGCGAACATCACGGCCACGCAAGTCAACGATGCCCTGCGTCCCATTAAAGAGCAGCTGGACCAATGGCAGCAGACCTACGGAGACGCCAACGCCACCAACGATGACATCAACAAGGCGCTGATGGAGGCCAACAAGACTGGTAGGAGCTTGTGGACGTCCTAAAAAATATTTATTTCAGTAACTGGTTTCCTTCAGTGTCTGTTCTTTCTCATCGTGTGATTTCTACTCTTATAAATCTTTAAACTAGGATGTTTACTGTCAGCTATATGCTTACTAAATTAGCCTTCTGAGCCCGATTTCCCCCTCAACATTTCCTTTCAGATGGCTTCAAAGATACAAAACAGATGTTTTATGTGCATCGTTTGATACACACATCCTTAAAGGTCCTATATCGTGCTCATTTCCAGGATCATTCTTGTATTTCATGTTTCTACTAAAACATGTTTACATGCTGTAATGTTCAAAAAAACTTTATTTCCCTCATACTGTCTGCCTGAATATACCTGTATTCACCCTATGTCTGAAACGCTCCGTTTTAGTGCATTTCAACGGAATTGCAATGGAATTGCAATGGAATTGCGTTGCTAGGCAACAGCTTGGGTCCATGTTTACTTCCTGTCAGCTGATGTTATTTACATACACTGCAAGAGGAAATAAACTGGGACACATTTAGAATGTTTATGTTTAAAACCGTGTAATTATCTATATATATTGTATTTTTGTGACATCACAAATGGACAGAAATCCTAACGGCTTGTTCCAAACGCACAATTTCTGAGTACGGGATGTGTGTATTTCTCCGTATATTGAGCGTTTTGATAGTTTAACAGTATTTATAAAGCACTTAAACCTGTTTTATAATATAAAAGACATGAAAATCTCACTTTTTACAATACGGGACCTTTAAGTTTCAATTATCTTAAGTAATATGTAAATCAAAACATTGTACAGTTTTTCTGTTAAATTAAATAAATAATAAAAATCATAAAGTATGAAAAATAGAACTGAAGCAATCGGTCGAGTAATCGATTAGTTGATCGGCAACTGTTTTGATTATCAATTAATAGTTTGAGTCAGTTTTCAACGTTTTCTGATTTCTATTTTTAATTTTACATAAAAGAAACAATGAGTAGGATTTTCTTAAAAAAAAAAAAAAAAAACATTATATAGACTCATACAAATGTGAGCCGGGGAAGAGAACCGCAACAGACAAATCCTCCTCACTCTGCCTTTAACTAATGCGTTAAATATAATTATATTAATATATATAATATTAGTTACTAGTTAACATAAAAATAGACTATAAGTCTCTTAATGCAGCTCTCTCTCTCTCTCTCTCTCTCTGTCTCTCTCTCTCTCTCTCTCTCTGTCTCTCTCTCTGTCTCTCTCTCTCTCTCTCTCTCTCTATAGTGCACGCTCTGGGTGAGACGATCCCTCTGCTCATGAAGAAGCTGGATAAACTGCAGAATCACTCGGCACAGATGCCCAACATCTCCGAGAACATCAGCCGCATCCGACAGCTCATACAGCAGGCGCGCAACGCTGCCAGCAAGGTACACACACACATACACACACACACACAACATCTGGAGTTGGAAGTTAAAACCCTTTTCTTCCAGCAGCCTGTAATGTCCTCCTCCTCTCTCCTCCATCCAGGTGAGCGTGCCGGTGAAGTTCAACGGGTCGTCCGGCGTTCAGGTCCGTACTCCGCACAACCTGGCCGACATGGCCGCCTACACCTCCCTGAAGCTCTACATCACGCTGCCGGAGGCGACGCGATCCAGGCGGCAGGACAGCAGCAACCAACAGTTCGTCTTCTACCTCGGCAACAAGGATGTAAGCATCGCCACGGCAACATAAAAGTTCATTTTGTGTCTGTATTTTTAGTTTATTTATTGAATTAGTTTTTTTCTTTTTTTTGTGGAATATTTAATGATCAACTTTTTTTAATTTATTATTTAAAATTTAGTTTTTATTCTTGTTTAACTCTGAACATTACATTTCATTCATTTGATCGGCTCAGTATCAATCTGGCATCAGAGTTGCCAAGTCCATTTATTATCAGCGACTTTGGGCTGGTTTTTCTGAGAAGCCGCTCACATATATCGGTAGTCGCGGGTTGCGTTTCTTTGGGCTTGTTTCTAAAGTGTAGAAGCTTATCTGGGCTCCTGTCTCTCTCCTTTATACCGCTCTGTCCTGTTGCAGTCGCTCCTCTGCACCGCCGCCACTCAGAGCGTTGTTGTGTGTGGGGTTGATGGAGTTCACTTAAATTGGGCGAAATATGTCAAAAAGTTCAACAAAGAAAAAGAGAGTGGACTTAAAGATTGGATTCACCCTCAAGTGGGTGCTTGTAATATTACGACATTTTTCTCGTAAAGTTATGACTTTATTCTGTAAATCTCAGATGTTTTTTCCCTCAATGTGGTCCTAATACTCCGTAGTACATTGTCTCTTTGGCCCTCACTGCATTAGACTGATATACTATATACTGTTACCTTCATCACAATGATCACATGCTTTGCGGCTCCAGACAGATTTGTTTCTCTTTTTTTTGCCTAAAAAGGCTCTTTTGATCGTAGAGGTTGCTGACCCCTGGTCTGTGCGTTTCTGGGTTAATTCTCGTTTTACATGTGATAAGTGAGACTAGGAGTTGTAGTCCAGTAAGGAGAGTCAGTGTGGGGATTTTGTAGTTCATTACTGTTAATCTGGTATTTGTAGTCCAGTAAGGAGTTCCTGGGCATGGCGTTGGCGGGGAAGAGACTGCGCTGGTACTTCAACGTCGGAGGAGAAACCGCCGAGGTGCTGATGTCTGAAGAAGTCCAGTCTAACGGAAACTTCAACAGCGTCGTGCTGGAGAGGTAACAAACTCTATAAAATATGTATATTTATACATGATGACATGATTGGAGGAATTTCACGTAATGAAATGACATTTTTCTTCCAGCTTGAAAGAATATAATCACTGAAATATACAAAGAACTGTAACATCTTATACATGGATATTATAAGCAAGTGTCAGTAGAATAGTAAATATCCTGATTTTCTAATGTCTATCCTGTTTTATCGCTGTACGCTGAGGGGATATTTTCTTTTAAATGCTTTTTCGGAAACACATTTAATGATATTAACTCGTTATGCAAGTTAAAATATTGACTCTTATTCAGTATATTTATGTATTTGTGTGTTTGTCTGAATGCAGGATCCTCCAGTACGGTCAGATGTCGATGTCTACAGAAGCCACCGAGGGAGACCAACACGTCACTAAAGCCTACGTGGAGGCTGTAGGAGATCAGGGGCTGCTCAACCTCCTGACCGACGACACCGTCTTCTACGTGGGAGGATACCCAAGTACTTTCAAAGTAAGAGCACGGAGGGCCATATGCTTCTGTGGAAGCCCTCATTGAAGTATATAAATTACATTGTAGTTGAGGCCTATGAGAGCGTCCACATGTACAAATGTCTGCACTGAAATAATCAGACTGGATATTTTCTCATAGAGTAACTCAGAATAAAGTCATAATAATAAAACACACCGGGGCTGCAATTAACATTTATTCTAAATATTAATAATAATGATTAATTTATATAGTTTATTTAAGGAAGCAAATTAAAATAGACAAATCATGACATTTTATGATAAAACAGAATTCCAGTAGTGTAAGATAAAAGGAGAAAAAGAGATAAAGACAGAAATAAAAAATCAAGTCAAATCAGGAAAAGCTCTGTCTTTTAAAAACAGATGTTACTGATATCAGAGAAGGGTTGTAAATGTAAATTTAAATCATATACATGAGGTACATCCTGCTCTTAAGTTCTTTATCTTTATTCTCTCTTGTGTTTTCAGCCCCCCGCCCCGCTCGTTCTGCCCAACTTTAAGGGCTGCATCGAGCTGGATACGCTCAACGAGGAAGTGCTCAGTCTGTATAACTTTGAAAACACCTTCCAGCTCAGCACCACCGAGGAGAAGCCGTGTGGCAGGTCAGTGTCAAGTTGACATTTTTTTTTATTTATTTATCTAAAATCATAGGTGGGTAAATAAATCTGTGTTTATTAGACAACGACTTTACTTTTGACTAAACTCACTCCCATATCTTCCTTTTGTCTTCTCCTGTGTGACTCCTGACGGATTAAAACTGGTACAAACAGGTCCAAGCCGGTGCTGACTCAGGCCTGGGTGAATGACGCGGCGTATTTTGACGGTACCGGCTTTGCCGACGTCACCTTCACTGACGAAGTGACTCGCATGCAGCGCTTCGAACAGGAAGTGAAGCTGATCTCACACAACGGAATACTGCTGCTGCTGCAGAAGGGGGTAAAGACTCATTCATTCATTCATTCATTCATTCATTCATTTATTCGTTATTCTAAGTATACAGTAGAAGTAATTACATGTTATGGGATCATTGATTGATTGATTGATTTTTTTAAAACTCTGAAATATCAATATCAGTATTGGCTTCAAAAGTCGAGTATTGACTGTATGGTTAGAACATTGCCAGCTAACTTAAAACTTCTCTGTGTCTCTGTCTCCTCCATCAGAGTCAGTTCCTGTGTCTGGCCGTGCTTCAGGGCAAACTGAAGGTGTTCTATGACTTCACTGGTGAGCTGATGGAGCTCGAGCCCAAAGATCCTTTGTCTGATTTCCTGAAGATCAGCGACGCCGACTCCAAAGCTGTAAGTCTGCCATGATCTCTCTGCCTGTCTGTCTTTGTCTTTTCCATGTGTATTATACATTGTTAGTACTTTCTATATGTACAGGATCATATCCCTATTGAAGGAATGACGTGTTGTTTTTAACTACGTAGCTGGAGATCATCATTCTGCGTACAGCCCCGTACCGCGTTGTGGTGAGGAACAACCGCGTCGGCATCTACACCAACCAGTTCACCGAGAGCATCCCCACATTCAGTGGAAACTACTACCTGGGAGGAGTACCGGAGCACAAGATGCCTGAGAAGTCAGTAAACACACACATTATTATATGATATTCATATTCCCTACAGGATGAATTATAATAACTTGTGTTAAGAGTTCTTCTGCTCCTAATTGGACCAAGAAATACAGCTTTAGATTTCAAAGAAATTGGAGGTTAAGCCCCCTCGCCCCTCCAGCCAGTTTTACTTCCTGTTTATTGGTTAACATTCTTTCTCAAACAGAGAATGGGGGTGTGGTTAATAGTCAGACATAGTTCATCACCATCGCACCCAGATTGCATCGTTTTTCAACTCAGTTTAGATGAATGTACTGTTCATCAGAACACAAATGAGACCAGAATCATCTCAACATGTTTCGCTGTTTCATTGTGTCTCCGTCTCTTTTCAGGTTGAAGTCTCTGTTTCCTAAGCAGGGCTCTCTGAAGGGCTGTTTCAGGAATGTGAAGGCCCAAAACTCTCACGTCGACCTGAAGAGGATGACGAGCTCCGGAATCAGTTTCGGCTGCGACAGCGACCTGCTGGTGAGAAAACACAGTCCACCCTTCAGCTTGTATTAAGAGGAGTAAATGCAGCTTCTTTCCATGACATTAACATTTACGGTGTCTGTTTTAAACAATCTCAACTCTCAAATATCCCGGACGAGCCCCCAATTTGTCATAGCCCGGCTCCTAGGCCATGATAAATACGGGAAAGGATGCAGTGAATGATTGTAAATTAAAGATATTTATTGTAAATAAATTAAGGAAGTACAGAAATAGTTATAAATGTGGAGTGTGTCAGTCAGTAACATCAGTAATGTAAATGTGGAGGTGTGAGCTTAATGAAGTGTGATGTGTTGTGAGTGAAAACTAAAGAAAAGCCAAACAAAGGCAGGCCGGGCAGGTTCTGGTAGGGATGAGTCCAGGTGAAGGAGAGAGAGACCAGAGCAACGCTTGATTGGGGCTTTTATGCTCAGGGCGCCAGCATCTGGTGCTCTGCATCTGGTGCTCTGCATCTGGCATCTTCTCCCGTGATACCTTCAAGGAGACAGGGAAACAATAAATGTCAAATCCACACTGGCATCTCAGTAGTGAGGCAGGGGCCGTCACGCAAGCTATAACTTGATTTTATTTAGCCTGTATTCAACCAGCGATTCTCTTGCGGTACATTATCATTTAATGAAACTGAAATGTGTTTCGGTCTGTAAATAATTACATAAACAATTTGGGAAAAAAGAATAAAAAAATAAAAACAAAAGAATAAAAGTTTGGCAACGTGTAATATTCCTAGTACGCTTTTATACATGGCACTAAATGACTTTTTTCTGGTAACGTTAAAGCATGATGAGTAAGGGTGGGGGGCCCGTACAAAGAGTAGCTTAGGGGCCCCTGACCACCTTAATCCGCCGCTGCATACATGCTATAATACAGTATTGTGTATGTGTTCGTGCAGGTGGCTCGTGAGGCTCATTTCTCCGGTCAGAGCTACCTGGACTTGGCCCTGACCAACATTCCCAGCCTCAGGAACAACTTCTACGCCAGCTTCAGCTTCAGGACCGCGCAGAAGGAGGGACTCATGTTCTACCACCACGATCAGGTCCGACGAGCACCTCCCCCCCCTTCCTGTTTCCTTCTGTCTTTTCTCTGATCTTTCTCGCTCAATACGTTTTAGTCTTCCATGAGGTTTGTTCTTTCTCCTGCTTTGGTCTCTTGGACTTATAAAGTGTCATCTTGCATGTTAACCTGTGGCTGTTGTGTGTGTGTGTGTGTGTGCAGGATGGAGTTTGTCAGGTGTCTTTGCTTGACGGCCACGTCGTGGTGAAAGCTGGAAACCGAGCGATTAAGACACAGAAGACGTACAACGATGACAACAGCCACTACATCGCTATCTACAACAACATCAACGGGTAGGATGACGGTTAAAACTCCTCATGAAGCTCTCGGCTGTCTTTCTGTTCCAAATGTCAACGTGATACCATCAAACTTTGGTACAAACCTAGTTGTACGTAAAGGACCAGCATGCACCTCTCACACTGTCTGATTGCTCGCCGTCCTCCAGGATGCGTCTGTACATGGACGACGTGCTGGAGAAAGCAAAGGAGGTCATCCAGCTGGACAGCAGGGGAAGTGGAGGTGTGACGGGCCCCCAGGGAAGCACCTTCCTGGGAGGAATGCCCGACCCGAGAGCCGCCAACCTCACTGGATGCATCAGCAACGTCTTCATCAGGAGGTGAGACGAGATACACAGCTCTCTCTAAAAACTTAGATTTAATGTCGTCAAAAAGGGAGAAATCATCAAAAAATCGTTTAAATGTCAGTTTTAATCTTCATTCCTACATTTTGAAAAAAAAATTGTGTGATCAAATTTTATCGTTTTTAAAGGTATGCATTGGAAATTATTAACACTAAATTACATAATTTAAAACAAACATTCATTTAAAATGATATATTAATTAAATATATATAAAATAATAAAAAAAATAATAACCCCAAAAAAAAGTCAAACAATCATAAAAAAAAATATTTTTCAAAATAATTTTAACTGGAGTTTTTAACTTCATTCCTAAATTCAAACTATTTTTTGTGATCAAATTTTATTGATTTTAAAGATATGCATTTAAAATTATTAACAAAAAAATACATAATTTAAAACAAAACATTAATTTAAAATAATTAGAATAATTATTATTATTATTACAAACAATAATATATTTAAAAAATAATAACCAATACAAAATAATAATAAATACCCCCCCACCCCGCCAGAAGTAAAACAATCATAAAAAGTAATTTTTTATATTTTTAACTGCAGAGTTTTTAATCTTTATTCCTACATTTAAACCATTTTAAAGATATGCATTTCAAATTATTAACAAATAAAACACAAGATATATGTGAACCATTTTCTTCATATGATTACTATAAATATATTTGTTGTAATTCAGCGTCCTCTAAAATGTGTGTGTGTCTCCGGTCGTCAGGGAAACGGATACTCAGATGGTTCTGAACCTGCTGAAAGCGAAAGAAAACGTCAACGTTCCTCTGGACTGTCCCGCCGCCAAAAAACCTCAGCAGATCGTCGCCGCCGCGCCCAAACACAGCAACAAACCCAAGGTACACACACACACACACACACACACACACAGACACACACACACACACACACACACACACACACACACACACACACACACAGACACACACACACACACACACACACACACACACACACACACACACACAGACACACACACACACACACACACACACACACACACACACACACAAATTCTGCTTCTCCGACAAATAAAAGACACAGAGAGGCATAAACATCAGAGACCAACTGAACCTCTGTGCTCAGTAATAAACACAGAATAAATGTTCTCTCTCTCTTCCTCAGGGAAAGCACAAGAAGCCGTCGGGGTCTCGCAGCCGTAACACCAGGGACTCGTGTCACGGCGAGCTGTCGGATCAGGAGGCCGGAGGGACGCACTTCAGCGGCTCCACACACAGCTACCAGAGATACGACGCTCTGCCCAGATCACTCAGCTCCATGTGAGTGTGAACGTCAAGTTTCCACCCGGCCGGGGAAACGAGCAGAAAACTATTTGTTATAGATTATGTGTATTTTGCTTTCTTTTTGTAGTTGTAGCAAAAAAAGAAAGAAGACATTAAAATAATGTTTTTGGATCTTCAAATTGAACACCCCTCTCTCTCTCTCTCTCTCTCTCTCTCTCTCTCTGTCTCTCTCTCTCTCTGTCTCTCTCTCTCTCTCTGTCTCTCTCTCTCTGTCTCTCTCTCTCTGTCTCTCTCTCTCTCTCTGTCTCTCTGTCTCTCTCTCTCTCTGTCTCTCTCTCTCTCTCTCTCTCTCTGTCTCTCTCTCTGTCTCTCTCTCTCTGTCTCTGTCTCTCTCTGTCTCTCTCTCTCTGTCTCTCTCTCTGTCTATCTCTCTCTGTCTCTCTCTCTCTGTCTCTCTCTCTCTCTCTCTCTCTGTCTCTCTCTCTCTTGGTCTCTCTCTCTGTCTCTCTCTGTCTCTCTCTCTCTCTCTCTCTCTGTCTCTCTCTCTCTCTCTCTGTCTCTCTCTCTGTCTCTCTCTCTCTCTCTCTCTGTCTCTCTCTGTCTCTGTGTCTCTCTCTCTCTCTCTCTCTCTCTCTCTCTGTCTCTCTCTCTCTGTCTCTCTCTCTCTCTCTCTTTGTCTCTCTCTCTCTCTCTGTCTCTCTCTCTCTCTCTGTCTCTCTCTCGCTCTCTCTCTCTCTCTCTCTCTCTCTCTGTGCAGGCCTCAAATCTCCATGGCGATGAGGATCAACTCCTCCGATGGTTTGGTGCTGTACGCGGCCGGCGAGCAGCGCGGCGCAGCCGTGATGTCTCTCAGCGTGTCCGACGGCCACCTGCTGCTTCTGTTGGACGGAGGAAAGAGGAAGCTCAGCCTGCGCAGCCGCAAGAAGTACAACGACGACCAGTGGCACACGGTGAGGTCGCACGCCAGCTGTCACGTCGCTGGATTTAGCGCCCTGACGGAGTCTGATTCACATGAATATCTAACCGGCCGTCTTCATGTCCCCTCAGGTGTTTATAAAGCGTGAAGGAGAGAAGATCAGTCTGATCGCGGACGGCATCGGCGCTCAGTCGAAGAGAATCCCCGGAGGAGACCGGACTCGTCTCGCCGGTTCTTTATACGTCGGAGGCGTCCCGCCATCACTGACGGTAAAACATCCAGACTACCCCAGAGTCCGCTACATGGCTGGATGTGATAACAGAGCTGATAACAGGCTTTCTTCTACTTGAGTTCTGCAGTCATTTATAGAGCCGTCGCCCAAAAACTAGAACTCTGAATGATGTGGTCGTTCAGTGTTCAGTTCCTTCATTCCTTTAAGTTCTGATTTCACTCTCCAGCTTCAGAGCAGAGATCTGCAATGACTCTGTAATAAATATGACTAACAATAAGCTGTCAGTAACGTCCACACTGCACCACTCTTCATCGGGACCGTCTCATTTTTCAAACAAAATGTTAATGACATCATAATAATTATAAATAAATCAAAATAAGACACAGTTTGTAAAAAGCTGACATTTCCTTCAGAATCAAATAACTTTATTAAAGAGAGTTAAAGAGATAGTTCAGGATGAGAATAGAATTAAAACTAGAAACCATACAAGAGCAAATTAAAGACAAAATTACAAGTCAGTATCTGAATGTGAGATACTGTTAATCACACATCTCTTCTCTTCTTCATGTGTTGTAATAATAATAATAATGATAATAATGAACATCTGTCTGTGTTGTGTTGTTCTGAACTTCAGGCTCCGGGCTCTGCTGGGTTCGTGGGTTGTGTCAGAGACCTGACGCTGAACGAAGCCCCGGCAGGAAGCCCGGCTCACAGCCAGGGGACGGTGCCGTGCTTCCAGAGTCCTCTCCAGCCCGGAGCCTACTTCTCTGGCCAGGGAGGACACATCGCTATAGGTGGCTGTCATCACTCTTCTTCTTCTGTGGTTTGTAATGTACTTCGGTCTTGATGCGTCGTCCTGACCGAAGGCTTTCTGTCTCTGCAGATGAGTCCTTAGTTCTGGGTCGGGATCTGGAGATCCAGCTGGAGGTTCGGCCCGTCTCGGACTCCGGGCTGCTGTTGCATGCTGGGACGTCACCTGACCAGCGCTTGAGTTTGGTCCTGAGCCAGGGAGAGGTGAGACGCCGCCAGTCAGCGTTTTAACAACAACTGAAGACGTTTTTATTGAACCGTAAAAGAAATACATGAAACAGAAAACAGAAAATAATAATCAGTGTTTGTTGTGCAGGTGATCGTTTTATTAAACGGCGGCAAAGGTGAAATCTCTACCTCCTTCACTCCTGAAGAACCGCTCTGTAACGGACGCTGGCACACCATCACAGGTCAGTTTACATCAACAAGTCAAGTGTCACTGTATGGCGAGACGTTTTAACATTTAATATCTAAGCTTGACTATCCCGAATTAACATTAGAGATATCCACAGCTACATTATGACTAGTCAGAATTCTTATTCCAGATATCTATAACCTCATTGTGACTAGTCAGAGTTGTTGTCATGACGATGCTCATCAAGGCTTCCCATTGGATATTGGCCCAACACACCATCTGAAGTGTCAGCAGAACCTTTTGCTAACTTGGATAGTTCAGTAAAGTGTGAAAGATATTCACAGATTCAAACTTCCTGGATCAATACCTAATAGACAACGAGCTACAAGCTCATTTTAATCACAACCAGCCTTTAGTCCTCTGAGCTGGACACATAACGTTGGTCTGTGAGACGAGTAGTCGGGGACCGCTGTGGATCAGATAGTTAGAAAATGACATGAAATAGAAAAAGAGCTCATCATCAGGAGTCTGTGGCCGACGAGAGCTTTGTTCACTAGAGAGTTGTGCTAGACATTTAGAGCGTGTTGTAGATTTATTGTCTCCAGACACACTTTATAAACCCAAAACGGCTCGCCATAGTCAATGTGTTGTCGCCTCGCTGTAACGCTGAGATGATGATGATGATGATGATGATGATGATGATGATGATGATGATGATGATGTTGTGTCGTCTCTGTTAGTGGTGAAGAAGAACAACGTCCTGCAGCTCCATGTTGATGCAGCCAGCGAGCACAGCGTCGGCCCCAAACAGAGCCGCTCAGCCGGGGCCAAAGAGACCGTTTACCTGGGAGGGGTTCCTGGTGAGTACTCAAACACACACCTTTACACAACGCCAAAACTATGTTCTTACAACGGCGTCAGTAAAAACTAATTCAATACGGAGCTGGGGGTGGGGGGGTAATACTCCAAGAAAAAAACTGAATTCCTGATTAAAGTCGTAAATTTACAAGAAAAAACTCACTAATTTATGAGAAAAGAAAACGTGTAAACGCCAGCTGCCGTCTGAACTTCATTACTCCTGAAGTGAAGAAGTGTTCTTCTGGTACGGATGGCCTCGAAGTAAGGCGAAGGTCCTGAAAGATACATACACACGCTTTCCTTCATGTTCTCTCTATGTAAACAGAAGCCATGTTGGTCGTTCATGTTCATTATGACGTGTTTAACGATGGCGTCTGGTGTGATGAGGTTGATCCAACCTTGCAAGCACGCTTGGCACACGGGCGAAGTTTCAGTTGGTTTGCAATCTGCTACCTCACCGCTAGATGTCGCCAAATCCTCCACACTGCACCTTTAATACTGACTTATATTTAAAACATATTACAACTTTGAACCTCAGAATCTTTCCTCCCCCCCAACAGAGGCCCTAACACTACGTCTGCTAAGTTGTTGTCTTGTATTGATGCAGTAGTTCCAGGTTTGTTGACACCAGCGAGTGTTGTGAATGGCTGGTTGGGGTTGAACATGAACTTTCTTCTTGTCTAACACGCCGTTCGTCTCTCTGTCCACCAGATGGCGTCACGGTTCCCGGTCTACCTGACGGCCTGCCGGTCTTCCACGGCTGCATCCGCCTCGCGACCATCAACCGCCGACCCGCCATGTTGTCCAAACCGCTCGCTGTGCACGGAGCAGTGGGGACGCAGGGCTGCCCACACATGTAAACCCAACACACACACACACACACACACAGTCTTATCCTCACATTCCCCAACTACAAATTACTGGTGGTGGGCGTCATGTTACTGTAGCTAATTTAAAATATATATATTAATATTTATTTTCTATTTTCAGAAAAATGTATATTTTATATTTTACAGTTTTGTCGTTGCAATATTACTGGTTTGTTTTTGTGCTACAGGGTGCTGTAACAACAGGCTGCACGTAGAGATGCACCGATACACGTCACTGCTGCAACTACTCTAAAATCACAACTCTAAAATCACAACTCTAAACTCTAAAATCACAACCCTAAAATCACAACTCTAAAATGTGACGGATTTTGTAAATAAAAGCTGATTTTTTTACGTCAATCATCCAGAAACCTGAATGTGCGTTCTATCTTCAGGTAACTGATGCGTTGCAGCCGTGCACGGTGCATCTCTAGCAGACAATGTTAAGAAAACCTACTGAGTCGGTACACTGTGAACACTGTAATGTATGAGCAACGTCCTCAGGCAGCGCTGACGGGCAACGCTACCTGTAACTGGGACGAGGACGGGACTTCTGGGAATATCAGAGTTAATTAAGTCTCAGTGACACAAAGATGGAGATAAATTAAACATCCAACACAGAATGAGGTTGACATGGAAACACGGAGAGAGATAAGAGCCGTTAACATGCTGCTTGTGTGGCCTTTATGTTCTTTTAACTTCTACATTAAACGGTTAACTTTCAACCTGAGAACGCTGCAGCCGCTAAACAGACTAATGTAATCGCTCGGGGAAACTCCTCTTCGTCAATATACATCCACTAAAACTTGTTGTTGTTGCCACAGACGGGTTCAGATTATTATAACAATATAATAACAATCTGAGCCTGTCAGTGGTTAAAAACGATCACTTTTAGTGGACGTAAACGGACGGTGAAGGATTACATCACAGCCTGGTTCACAGCTACAGTGTTGTCGCTCAATACCGGACCAATTTCATGACAACTTGGACACAAGAACATGGTCCAGGACGACTCTTTTTAAGAGTAAAAATGCAACAATCAATTAAGTCCAATTTGTCTCAGATTTCTCTGAAAACCTGTTCCATCAACCTTGGTGACAATGCTGCGTTCAGGTCATGTTGGAGTTACTGTAATTACCAGTTTCCAATGAAATCATGAATAATGTTCATGTCAACATCCAGGTTGTAATTGCGACTTTGGCCATTTGTCATTCAATTAAATCCAAATGTAATGAATATATTGTCACAGTAATTGAAACCCTAAATATGGGATGAATTCCCGTATGACCCGTCCCGTCCGTCGCCTCGTGTCCAGGTCCAGGAAGTGTCTCCCGTCTCTATTCCGTCATAAATGTAAACATGTACCAAACGTGTGTAATATAACCACTGTTTTAAAACGATGTCACAGAAAGAATAAGCTGCCCCCCCCACCCCACCCCCACCCCCACCCCCAGTGTTGTACATGTATTTTTAAATAAATTTTTTTTTAAAATACAAACTTCTGTGTTTGTTTCCCTTCTGACAAAGAGACACCTCGAGGGAAGCTGTTTTTGTTTGTGATTTTTTTATTATCAAGAGTGAATCAAAAAAGTGTGAACTGTGTAACAAGAGAAGGAAAACAAAATGTCATTTAAGGCTCAAGAGAGGAAGGTGAAGAAAAGAAAAGAGGAGGAGAAAGGAATCACAGATTTGACTGAGGTTTGGCAGCTGAGCTCTAATCCAGACTCATGTCCTCGTCGTCCTCCTTCTTGTCTTTGGGGTCTCCTTTACTGCCCTGCATGGCTTTGGCAAACGCCTCCACATCTGACAGCGAGACAAACACATACATATATTTATTCATAAATAACTGAAGAAATAGGTGGATAAGTAGAGAAAATAATGTTACAAAAGGGAATAATTGTGTGTGTGAAGTGAATTTTAGGCGCAGCGCGATTATATCCGAAGTCTCTACATACAAGTTTTCTACAAAAAATGTGCGTGATGTGTCGCGAAGGAAAACCACTCAGCGTGTTGATGGAGCAGCTACAAAGTTAAGCATAGCCCTGATCGAGCCAAACTCCATTCAGAAAACGAGCAATTTAAAAGTTGTTTGCTTGTCGTCATGGTAACAGACCTGACAGAGCATGAAATCAGACTTTTTATATATTTATATATACATATATATATATATATATATATATATATACATATATATATACACACACATCACAATCCTGCCTATTCCTCACCTTTATCTATCCAGCTTTGTTGTCCTTGTCCCTGGCTGTTATTTCTAAATACATTTAGAGAGATGCATAAAGTACGTATGTACTTGGTCAATAAAACTGATTCTGATCCGTTTATTTTGTTTAGCCTCGAGTAGCGCTGAAGTGTCAGTCATGTAGACGCAGTTCCTGGTGAAGGCGGTGAAAGTCACCGAGCTGCGGTTGATGTTATGAACCCAGACACGACGGCGTTCAGTTTTCCGACGGTACAAAGCAGCAGCAGTAGTTATTTCGATCGTTGTTGATGACGGAAAGAAATGGAGGTAAACCCCTCCTCCTCTCCGGCGCTAATAAACCCAAATGATCGGCCCTGTTTGGTGTGAACGCAGTATAATAATTCACATGATGGCATTAAATAAATACATTTTCCAAGTCTGTCTCACCTCCTCGGTTGGCGGCGTCCACGGCATCTGCCGGCAGACCGAACTGATTCATGAGAGGGCCGAGCTGCCCGGAGGCCAAGGCGCTGCTGAACATGCTCATCGACTGAAAGGAGGGAGGAAGCACAGTCACAGGGGTCAGGGGTCAGAGGTCAACGCCATCTGACTTCAAGCTACTTCGTCTTCGTCTTATAAACGTCTTCATGCCCCCCCCCCCCACACACAGTTAGCTCAAATCAGCTGCATCAAGTCAATCAGGAGCTTGTGAACACTTTCTTTAGCTAATCAGATGTCTGTGATTCTCAATAAAAACGTCTCATTTCCATGAATCTGTTGAGTAAAAGCTTTCTTTCTTCTCCACAGAGGATCAACAGACGTTAGTTCCTCCTCTTTGTTTTATTTTTGGTCTACCGTGTGTTGTACTCTGTGTCTGTTTGTCGGTTACCTGTTGGAACTGAGGCGAGTTGATTGTGTTCTGGATCTCCTCGGCGCTCTGCGGTAAACTTTCTCCGCTGGGGAGGAAGGGGAGGAGCCTCTGCTGGACCTCAGCGTTGGTCAGGATGGGCGCCATCATCTCCGGGGTGCAAACGCTCGCCAGGTCCACTACCGAACAGGAGAGGAGCAATTTATTAAGCTGAGTTCACACTAGATCTCAGTACTGTTCTCACTACACAACTTTCTGTCCTGTAATCAGGAGTCTTGACGTCATCGTGGTTTTCACGCTACATTACTGACCGGAGACAGGAAGTCACACACTACCAGATCTTTCACCTGGAGGAATCCCCGATGAGGTCAACAAGCTACGTTTAGTAACGAAAACACACGAGAAATCCACGGTAAATGACCTTATACCATCGCGACACACAGGTCCAGGTATTTAGCATGCCAGATATCTGGAATATGACTGCGAGGCATCGGCTCGCGTCTTTAAGCAGTTCACACATGACGCTCAAGTCGGGGAGCAGAAAATCAAGGCTGAAGTCGTGTAGTGTGAACTAGACATTAGGCTTGCCCCGGTAGTCGGTGTTTCCGGTGTAACACAGTGGTCGGGCACACACCGGTTACATTACGTAACCGCCGTCGTTTTGCTTTTTTTACAGAAATAAAACCTATTTAGTTCATTTTGGCGTATCAGCGCCGTGTTGTCAATCGATAGTCGGACAACGGACGCTACAAACTCAAAGTGAAAGTGTCTCTGCTCCGTACGGAGACTCAGCTCAGAGCAACAGGAGTCAGATTTCACACACGAGACCAGAGAGAGTTGACAGACGAGAACATGGCGAAGGATTTGGTGTCAAAGCGAAAAGCAAACGCGCCTATTTGGCAATATTTCAGATTTAAACCCAATGCTTTAAGGGAACCATAACGTTAATGAGATAATCGCCGTGAGGAGGACAGAGCAGTCGCAGCGCAGCGGCGTCGGGTGGAAACCTGTAGCCCCGTAGAGAAAGCTAGACAGGAGAGACCAGACACACCGCCACTCGATGGTAAAGATCAGAGTCAACGCTCTACACATATTGACCTTTCTTGTAAAATGTCCGGTGTAATCGGTAACACCGCTGTTGTTTATTAACCGGTGGGAAAATGTCCTCACCGTCACATCCCTAGTGGGAACTAGGCATTATTAATATTTAATGAAATACTCGTGGATTTAATTTATTCTCTCTCCTCTTTATTCTTTTCTTCATTGATCATGTTTCTCTCCGTCTCATTCAGGCGAAGCTGCCATTCAGACTGACTTAAAGTGACTCTGCAGTCCTAAATCATCCGTCACTCACCTGCTGCTCCCTGACCAGCCGCCGCCGCCGCCACCGCTGGGACGTTCATGGTGGCAAGGATGCTCTGAAGGTCACTGAGCTGGATGGGCTGGTGGGAGGCGGGGCTTCCAACAGAGGCCGGGGCCAGAGGGGTCTGAGCTGAGGCTGCAGGTGAGGTGAAGAGGAAACACTCAGTTTTCTACTCTCTTCCTCAAATGTGTGATTCTTAATTGGCGGATAGATGACGACAGTAATGGATTTAGTGTACCTGGTGTGGAGGGAGCAACAGTCGTCGGGGAGACAGCTGAGGCAGCAGGAGTCACCGGGGTGGTGGGGGCCTGAGAGGAGCTCAGTCTGGTGGCGCCGCCTGACGAAGGAGTGGCGGCTGCCGACTGGCTACGAGAGCTGAGAAGACAGAGGAGATATTAGAAATCCAGAGGTAATTTATCAGATTCTTTGTTCTACATGGTGTTCTGTCTTACCTGGATGAGGAGCTGCTGGTAGCTGCTCCTCCGCTGCCCAGCAAGTTGGCGAGTCCTGGTCCTGCTAGAGCTCCCAGACCTCCTTAGACAAACACAGCAAATCAAAAAAGGTCCAGATTGATGTCGGATTGTTATTTAAAACACAAACAGCAGCTGTAAACTTCACTTCACATTCACTTCATGTTGATTAAAAGAAAGATATTTAAGAAAGGGAATAACGTCTATTAAAATCTGATTTCAACTCAACTACAGCTCATTTTACTTCTTTAAAACTTTGTCATAGTGTTCAATTACTAGAGGACATTTTGGATTAGAAATAAATGGTGTAATAATTACAATCATATTTGATATTAGAGCTGACCTGAATGCTTCAATACCTTTGAATATTTCTCACCGGAGCTTTGAAGCCAAAAATATATATATAATATTTTTATTTTGTCTCGTTAAGAGTTCCAGTGAAGGCCTCCAACTGTACTCGTGTCTTTACATTCTCTCTTTTAAACATTTGTTATGGTTATTTTCCTTCTCTCTACAGATTCAGGAGTCTCTGCTGTGGCGAGTGTTCAGATGTAAACATGTGTAAGAAGTCTCCGGTGCTGCTCACCCAGTCCTCCCAGCCCCGTCGGTCCAATCAGCTGCATCAGCTGGTTGTGGCTCATATTTCCCAGCAGGTTCTGCAGGCCTCCCTCTCCTCCCAGCGCAGAGAGTTCGTGGCCGCTGCCGCCGCCGCTTCCTGCCGCTCCAGGAATGGGCGGGTTGTTCAGGTACTCGTTCACCTTACGACAGTACTCGTCGTCCTTGTCGGACTTTGGCTCCTGTTGGAAATGAGGAAAGAAAGAATTCCTTGAAATCAGAGCAGAAGTTCTCAACTGACCGAATTAACCGGCTCGGTTCTGTCTGAGTTGTTCCTCTGTGGTGACACTAGGCAGATCTGACCAAACCAATTTTTTTTTTTAAGTAATTGTGCTTTTGTCTCTCTGTTTCGTAATGCTAAAAACAACACATTGCTGATAACTGATAGATAACGTGTATCGTCCACAAAAAATTGTGTTGCTGCCTTACAAATCCACTGATTACAGCGATGCACACCCTGTCATCATGAGCGGAATAATCTCTCTCATCACTCTTATTGCCTCCCACTTCCTGTTTCCCTCTATTGAACGTCCATCTGCCTGCACTCAAATGGACACAGATGTCAGACATTCACCAAAGACCGTCTCCGTTTCTCCTCCCTCTTAGAAAGAACATGATGATGATGAGCATCTTCCTCTCCTCACCTGCATCCAGAAGAACAGTCTCTTGGATCCGGCCTTGAACTTCAGCACAAAGACGCGTCCGGTTGTGCACTGGCTCACCTTCTTGAATTCACAGTCATCAGGGAAGATGATCAGGTCCTGGAAAGGAAAGACACAACATAAGACATTCAGAGAGAGAGAGAGAGAGAGAGAGAGAGCGAGAGCGAGAGAGAGAGAGAGAGAGAGAGAGAGAGAGAGAGAGAGAGAGAGAGAGCTGTGCCACATTAAATCATCATCAACTAATTATACATAGTGAAGGCAGCAACATCCCTGCAGCTCTGAGATAAAGTCACCTTGCTTGCTCTGTGGACGCCCGGCTAAATTAGGATTCCTTGTGTCAGCGTTGCTTGTGTGACAAACGCTTGTATGTACAAATACAGAATGAATAAAAAATGACAAACTGCGGCGACAGTCTTTGACAGTCTTTCCACTGGCCTCCTTTTCTTTGTGGTATTTGTGGAATGTGTCTGAAAATAGTCACAACTTCTGTCACGCTTTTTCAAACAGTGTGATCACACCAGCTGTCTTTGCTGATGATTTTGATGTGAACCCTCAGGAAAGACAGTTGTTTACTGCATTACTGCACCATTAGGTACAAGTTCTAGTTGACTGATTTATTGACTTAGTTAAGGATCTTTTTGGTTAAAGGGGTTGACATGTTAGTCTTAAATTCTACCAAGCCACAGACCTAAAATTATCACATGAACAACAAAGCACAAGCATGGTTAGATTTACAAATTTCACTCCCACTAGAATCACTGATCACTTAAAGTATATTCAGTTGGAGCATGGATAAAAGAATTTGCTAAATAAATAAATTAGGTTGAGTTATATTAGAAACAGTGTTTCTATCACATTGTTTGTCCACCAGAGAACACTGAGAAATGTATTTTTTTAACTGTAAAGTGCACAAACTCAGTACAAAATGTGGTCACAATTCACACAATACAGTGGTTGAAACATGTCGGCTTTTATAATGATTTAGCCACTATAATAAACGCTTTTTAATATCATTTTTTCCCCGTTTTCCACGAGTACCCGACATGTTTTTCGCCTTACGGTTAAGTACGCGGAGCAACCGGTTATGTCTCTTTCCAAACAGAAGTGATTGAAGTTACTCACATCATCCACATTCGCACTGGTCCTGTCCTTCCAGCAGAAGTGAATCAGGGAGTCGTCGGACTGCTGGATGTACACCGAGCCCTTGCGTTTGTCCGGTGTCACTACGTTTCCCTTCAAGCTCATTTTCCCGGCACGAAACTCCACCAGGTACTTGCTGGAGCTTCCCCTGGAGCCGCTCACCAGGCTCGGAAAGAGAGCGCCTGACGACATCTTTGGATCTCTTTGTAAACAAGCCTGAATACTGGAGGAAAAGAAAAAAGGGGTCAGGATTACAGAAATACTGTGGATTATTATTGATATAAGTAACAACACTACACAGAGGTGGGGACAGAAGTTGGAGTATTTAGTGCTGTGGGACCATTTCTATTTCTATTTCTATTTCTTTTGTATTGAACCAGAATATCTGGACATATTTGATAAATAAGTTACTTAAAGAAATACCATTAAATAATTTTTCAATCTGAACTCAATGAGATAAGGTTAGGTACTGGACTTTATGCAGTGGTGGAAAAATAACTAAGTATGTTTACTCAAGTACTGTTCTGAAGTACAATTTTGAGGTACTTTGAGTACTTTCTGCTACTTTATGCTTTCCATTACAATTCAGGAACAATGTTGTACTTTTTTTTACTCCACTACGTTTATTTGATAACTTTAGTTACTTTTCAGATTCATTTTAATGCAAAATATAATAAAGAAATAAATGATGATGTATTATAGGTTAAGATATTGATCTCTGGGGGGAATTCACGAGCTAGCAGTGTCTTTATCTATCAATGTGCTCCACCTTTAAAGTAATGTACACATGAATGCATCAATAATTACAATACAATAACTAATATAGTAACGCTGTATAAAAATGGTCCATTGTGCATAATGAGTACTTTTCATTTTGGTGATACTTTTGTACTTTTACTTAAATTTTGAATGCACGACTTTTTACTTGTAACAGAGTACTTCTACATGGTAGTATTGGTACTTGTACATGGTAGTATTGGTACTTCTACATGGTAGTATTACTACTTTTACATGTAGTACTTCTACATGGTAGTATTGGTACTTCTACATGGTAGTATTACTACTTTTACATGTAGTACTTCTACATGGTAGTATTGGTACTTCTACATGGTAGTATTACTACTTTTACATGTAGTACTTCTACATGGTAGTATTGGTACTTCTACATGGTAGTATTACTACTTTTACATGTAGTACTTCTACATGGTAGTATTGGTACTTCTACATGGTAGTATTACTACTTTTACATGTAGTACTTCTACATGGTAGTATTGGTACTTCTACATGGTAGTATTGGTACTTCTACATGGTAGTATTACTACTTCTACATGGTAGTTTTGGTACTTCTACATGGTAGTACTTCTACATGGTAGTATTGGTACTTCTACATGGTAGTACTTCTACATGGTGGTACTTCTACATGGTAGTACTTCTACATGGTGGTACTTCTACATGGTGGTACTTCTACATGGTAGTACTTCTACATGGTGGTACTTCTACATGGTAGTACTTCTACATGGTGGTACTTCTACATGGTAGTACTTCTACATGGTGGTAGTTCTACATGGTGGTACTTCTACATGGTAGTATTGGTACTTCTACATGGTAGTACTTCTACATGGTAGTACTTCTACATGGTGGTAGTTCTACATGGTGGTACTTCTACATGGTAGTATTGGTACTTCTACATGGTAGTACTTCTACATGGTGGTACTTCTACATGGTAGTACTTCTACATGGTAGTATTGGTACTTCTACATGGTAGTACTTCTACATGGTGGTAGTTCTACATGGTAGTACTTCTACATGGTAGTACTTCTACATGGTAGTACTTCTACATGGTAGTACTTCTACATGGTAGTACTTCTACATGGTGGTAGTTCTACATGGTAGTACTTCTACATGGTAGTATTGGTACTTTAACAGAGTACTTCTTCCACCACTGACAGTAGGTTAGAGTTATTTGTATTGTTATTTCATGTAATATAACACTTGAAACGTGATATGTGCTGGTAACTATCTATATCTGCTGTCTGATCAGCAGGTTCAGGAGGCTGAGCTGTTCCTTTGTCTCACTAATACTTTACAAAGCGAAGCTAACACAAGTAGCCGTCAGCCAGCTAGTCAAGGCCTATGGAAGGAGGCTGGGTCACGGGTCTGGGAATGGGTATGACGCATGCGCATTGGAACTGAATCTGCATTTTGATTGGCTCAATCTCGGCGAGTGTAGAGCAGATTCTACTACGCATGTGTGGTACCCCCGAGCTATGACGTATTAATGACGCCTGTTCCAGCCTCCTTCTATAGGCCTTGGCTGTGTCATGCTAGTTGTCAATGCTAACGTTAGCCCGTGACTAAGGCCAAAGTCAGTTTATCCAGCTGGAAAAACATTCAAAAGTTAGAAATAACAGACAGCGTTGAGTAGGAGCAGCTTTATGAGAAGCAAAAGTGTAAAATGAGTCTTGTTTAAATACCTGAAGTTGTGTTGGAAGAGTTTAACAGCAACTGTTCTCTGCGTAACGTCGATCACTGATCACTGATCACTGATCACTAGCAACTCACAGAGTAACGAACTTCCTGTTGTAGGCGACAACGAGAATAACAGTGTTGCCATATCTCGCGAGAGAAACAAGCTACCAGGTCTACAGAAACAAGCCCCAAAGAAGCAACTCTCCCCCCAAAAAAGGCATTTTATTGCATTTTTTTAATCCATTTTTAGCTAGTAACTTTACATTTTTAGTGTTATAAACTTAAAGTTGAACGTTCAATGTCATTTTTGCATCCATTTTTAGCTTGTAACTTTATATGTATTTGTTAACTAAGCTTAAAACAGTTGAACATTTAATTTATTTTTTATTTCATTTTTAGCTTGTAAATGTACATTTTTTTGTCAACTAAACTTGAAGAAGTTGAACATTTGATTTCATTTTTGTATTTAATTTTTAGCTTGTAACTTTACATTTTTGTTGTTAACTAAACTAAAAGGAGTTGAAGTGAACATTTATTTAATTTCTGTATTCCATTTTTAGATTATAACTTTACATTTTTCTTGTTATAAACTTAAAGAAGTTGAACATTTAATTACATTTTTGTATTTAATTTTTAGCTTGTAACTTTACATTTTTGTTGTTAACTAAACTAAAAGGAGTTGAAGTGAACATTTATTTAATTTCTGTATTCCATTTTTAGACTGTAATTTTATTTTTTTTTGTCAACTAAACTTAAAGAACTTCAACATTTAATTTATTTCTTTATATTTAATTTTTAGCTTGTAACTTTACATTTTTCTTGTTAACTAAACTTAAAGAAGTTGAACATTTTATTAAATTTTTAGCTTGTAACTTTACATTTTTTATCAACTAAACTTGAAGAAGTTGAACATTTAATTTACTTTTTGTATTTAACTTTTAGCTTGTAACTTTAAATTTGTTATCAACTAAACTTAGAGAAGTTGAACATTTTATTTAATTTTTGTATTTCATTTTTAGCTTGTAACTTTATTTATTTTTTATACAAGGATGAGAGAGTAACAAACAGGAACAAAGAATCTCACTGCCATCTCAATGTGTATGTGATCAATAAACTAAACTTGAACTTGAAACTTGAACTTTACATTTTTTTGTCAATTAACCTTAAAAAAGTTGAACATTTTATTTAATTTTTAGCTTGTAACTTCACATTTTTCATGTTATAAACTTAAAGAAGTTTAAACATTTTATCTATATTTTTCAGTGACTTCCTGTTGTATCGTGAGCGCGCCTGTGTGAGTGGCAGGAGGGTTTCCGCTCGGCTCAACTCGGCTCCGCTCGGCTCCGTTCGGCTCAGCTCGGCTCCTCTCTGTTCGGACTGACAGCTCGCTTCGTCCCGGTGTAGCCGTTAGCTCCCCGGCTCCTCTACCGTCTACTACCACCGTCTGGTTGAATGGTTTAGCGGCGGAAAGCAAAGCAGAACTGGGATGCGAATATTCTAAAGACAAAAACGAGCTACGCTTCATTTGAAAGTGAAGAGAAGCTGCACTGAAACACGGTAAGAGAAGCTAACAGTTAACTAGCCTCCGAGCTAACAGCTAACACTAGTCAGTGGATTAGTTAGCGAGCTACATGCTAACAGGCTAGGCTAACAGGCTAGGCTAACCAACATGGATGCTGTGTGTGTTCCTCTGATGGAATAGAATAGAAAGCTTTATTGAGAGTCACAGTTGCAGCTTCTGGTCAGAGCTTTAAAATAAATACTTCAGAAGACTAAACGAGGCAGATAAAACATATAACAGGTTAAAACACACACAGTTATAAAGCAAATAAAACAGGTAGAGTAGATGTAATGAATTAATATAAACAGAAGTGTTATACTAGAAGTATAAAATATAAAATAGATGTAATGTAAACAGAGGGAATTGCACTTGTAAAATAGGAGGTAGAGTAGATGTAATAATAGGTAGACTAGATGTAATAAATAAAATGTAAACAAAGGTAGTTGCACTTGAGGTGTATATTGCATCAAGGATATATTGTACAGACAAATGTATTTCACATTCAGTGTATTAATATTGCACAGATGTATTGTTAGTTCAGTGTCAGTATGGCCAAGAGAGAGAGAAGCTGGGCTGCTGCATCTCCTGGAGAGATTATCCGCTTTAACTGCGGGTTGATTCCCGAGCAGAGCCGAGCCGGTATATTCTAGTTCGGCTGCCAGTCACAAACCTGCTGTCCGTTACTGTGTGAGGGCAGGATTCACATTATTCTGGGTTTTAACGTGACAGATTCACGTTGAAACAGTGAGAAAGACATCACAGGATAAATCCGGATTTGTAGTCTGAATGTGTCTTTGGAGAGACAGGTGGGACTTCCACTACTAGTTGATTTAATAGCATGTCAGCAGACATAGCCAGGCTATTTAAGAATCTATAGCTAAGTAGTCTAAATCATTTCCATTGTGTGGTTCTCAACGGGGCAGTTCCTATTGTTGTTGTGGATCAGACATAGCTGGAGCAGAGCTGCTGTCTTTTTCTGTCCTCATGTGATGTGTATGTGGAGTGGCAGGTGGGATCACACACTGCGTGGGTGTGTGCCACAGTGAGTGCATGTTTATGGCAGAAGATGTTATAAAGATTTAATCGTGGAAACTTTATTATGTAGAGTTTTGGCTCTGGACAGCCACTTTGGTTTTATCATTAACTGCAATTGTAATCTTTTTAATCAGATTGCAGGCAGCAGCTCGGTCCTGTACTATAGGTCATGGGGACATGTTTCCCTGAGTAGGAAATACATCAAATATTTCACCTTTTCTCTCCCAAATGTGATTCTGAGCACAGATATTTAAAGCCTTTTTCCATAACAAGCTCCAGCCATAGCCATGTATGGTCAGAAATGATAAAAATATAATGCATTTGTCCCCATTCTGAATTTTAAGTTGCTTTGTTGTAGGGCTGGGACGATTCACCCATCTCCCGATTCGGTACTATCACGATATTAGGATGCCGACTCGATATGTATTGTTGTAATGATTATTATATTGCGATTTTTTTGTGATTTTTGTTAACGTTTTTAACACTAGACCATGGGAAAAAGTTGAATCAAACACTTCTAAGGGCTTTTACTTTGGAAAATATCTAAATGAATCCAGTAAAAACTTTATCCATCCACGGTCAGCTCCATCAGGGCCGTTTCAATGCAGAGAACACAAATGTCAGTATCTGGGTGCTCTACAGTTGTAGCGTCGGCCCATTTGACCACGGAGACGAGAGCGACGGCCGACTCCACCGCAACGTTACCGCCATACGATAACGTTTCCTGTCCGTGACAGAGTTAGCATGCAGCTTTAGCCACGATGTCCAGCTCTGAAAATCTCTTCATCTTGTATTAACCACAGACCTTATTTCAGTCATCAGACTAAAACCCATTGACTTCCGACGAGGGAACAGGAAGTGATAAAATGCTAACTCATTTCTGGGTTTTAGGACTCATTCCTGTTGCACTCTATATTGCAATATTCAATATTTGTGATATTTTCTTACACCCATAATGGCATTGACTGTAGATTATTTATTTTTTTGTGATTATTTCTCCTGGGAGTGTGTCACTTAATATAACTGTCAAACAGGCAGGAGAATAAAAGAAGAATTAAAAACCACAAGCATTAGCATGGAGTGGATATCTGTATAAGAGCTGATACAGTGCAGTCATTCAGAAGCTGAAAAGCAATTTGTCTATTTTTAGATCTTATGACCAGCACCGTGTTAAGATAAACCTGCAGTAATAAAAAATCTTCTGTGAAGAACATTTTCTCCTCTGTCTTTATATAGTTAGCGGAGAGGATGAATTTCTTATATGCCTCTCTGTAGACTCTCTCAGATCATTTGCACACATTCATGAAACAGTTTCTACGACTGAAAATAACACGTATAACTAATTAATGAATGCTCTGATCAGCACGTAGCAGCAGCTGCATACTTTACTGAAGTGCTGATACTTGAGGTTGTCCTGGATAAATGATGCTGGTGAATGCAATGACATAACTTGTCCTTGTATTTGTATTAAGACTCTTTCAAAATTACTGGATGTTGACCTCACCAGAGAAAGTATGTATCTGTAGTACTCAAATGCCAGAGTACACAGTCTCATAATGGTTATCGTTGTCCGGTTCAGATACTGTACAAGCCTTTTTAGAGAATGACATCATATCAGGGTCATTTCCAGCCTCAAGTATATTAACAGCCTTCTGAATTCAGAGGCCTGATTAGTCATCACCTGTTTAAATGCATGATGTTTTCATTCATTAAGTGCTTAAATAATACATAAATTGTAGAACTTGGCAATGTGGCAAAAATCTTCTATCACGATATAGGTCATTTCATATCTTTGATAACGATATATATCACAACATAGCATGTTTTCTGATAAATCAATAAATAAATAATGTCTATACTCCTGTGTGAATTACCAAACTCAACCACACTCCTTTCTGTTGTCGTCCTGTAATAATCTTGCACATGTGGAATTTGCACATTGGTTTCCTACCTCATTTAATTTAATTTTGTAACAAAAAATGCAACTTAAACACTTTCCTATTGTATATATATTTTTTTATGTTATATTTTTTCAGCTAGTTGTAGTTTATACCATTTATAGTATATTCTTTATATTGTGTATACTATAGATATTATCTCTAGGGTTGATATGTATATTTATTGTTCCGGTGCATTGCCTGGATAACCTGCTGCTGTAACACAAGAATTCCCCAATTTGGGATCAATAAAGTACATCTATCTATAGATCTATCTATCCAAACATAACAGTTTTAAATGAAATTATAGAGAAAAAATAAATAAATATAGGCCTAGCCTATATCGCGATAGAGACGATATAGAAAAATATATATGATAGACATTTGTATATGGTTTGACGATATATATATAATACCGTCATATTGCCCAGCCTTAAATTACATACATTTTTAGGAGTGGTCCTTTCCAGCAAGTTATCTCTTAACATTTAATATCTGAGTCAGTTGTATTTCACAGGAAACATTTTACCCAATCATATTATTATTATTCTGAATTAGCTGGTCTGTGTAAGTGTTGATGGGAACGGGTGACGGTGGATGACGTCATCAGTACGAGCTCTGGTACGATCAGTCATCAGTGACTCATATAAAAGCCGGTCACATCAAATCAGGTTACACATAGATAACAGACCAGTAGTAGGTCAGAGAGGGAGATTATCGCTGCAGCTACACTGGGAACTAAATGTGGTTCAGTACATTGGTCATTTATTATTATAAACATAATAAACAGTCATTTATAATAGGAACTAACAACTATTTTCACTAGCCTATAAAATGTCATCACACTTCCACAGAGCCCATGGTGACGTCTTCTAATGTCTTGTTTTGTGCAATATTTAATTTGCAATGACATAAAACAGAGAAAAACTTCAAATCCTCACATTTGACAAGCAAAGAAAGTTTAAAGTTTTTGCTTGTAAAATGACCCCAACAATGGTGTACCCTTTTTCTGACCGATAATGGGCAAATCCTATAAAATAGAAACTTGTTTCTGTTTTATGTTTAATTAGGATTCACCACATTTATTGTGCCTCTTCTTAACTCGCGTAGCTTAGATTGGCTGTGGTCCACTGTGACAGTTTCCTGTCACAGTGTCTCTGCTGTGACCCTTGAAAACCTAAAATTATCCCCCAGCTGGGAGTACTACTTTAGTGATATTTGTATCCCCACATAGACGGCTGACAGGGTTCATATTCAGTCTCTGACATTAGATTCAGAAGAGTTGTAGACCAACGGCTGCTGGAACTGAGCTTCACTGAACTACTTCATCCTATGTGTCTGTATATATGTCTCTGTCATGTCCTGTTGTTTTTATATTGTTTTATCTGTCTATGTTTAACTTGATTCTTGTAAGGTGTCCTTGGGTGTCCAGAAAGGCGCCACTAAATAAAATGTATTATTATTATTATTATGGTTGATTGATTCTCATTCTCAGAGAAAGACCAGAGATTCAAAAAGTTGAATCATACACTTCTCGGGACATTTACTTTGGAAAATATTTCAATTAATACCGTATAAATGTTTGATTTTCAGCATGTATGTAGTCAGAGATGTCCTGAAGTCAAATAGATCAGGATCATTGTCAGGAATTATTTATTATCCAACAACCCAAAAATCAAAGAATAAAGACATTTCCCTCACAAATTACCGGTATTTTCTTTTTAATCTATAAGGGACATGTAATGTTTTATACTTCTGGTGAATATAATCCATCAATCTTATTTCCATAGATGTATTTTGTATATACAGTTCCCTTTAACACCTTATTTTGAAAAGCGGACGTAGTCCCACGTGTCTACTTCCTCTAACTTCTCCAAGGTGGTCTCTAGCTCTCCCGTCAGCTCCGTTCTCTTTATCCATCCATGGTCAGCTCCATCGGGGCCGTTTATATGCAGAGAACACAAATGTCAGTATCTGGGTGCTCTACAGTCGTAGCGTCGGCCCATTTGACCACGGAGACGAGAGCGACGACCGCCACGTGTATCCATAGATATAAAAAGTGTTTGTCACCTTCCTAATCAGAGAAACTCACAGATCCCCTGAAGGAAAACTTCTGAATGAGCGGCGAGGCCTGCGGTTGGCCTCAGGTCACGAGTCTTGTCATGAGCGCGACCTCTAGACAGGATGGTGTAACAGTCCTGTGATCGCAAGTCACATGAGGCTGTCAAATATTCACCTTCACTTTCTCTTCTCCTCTCTCCGACTTCACCCTGAACCAATCCCTTCTTTCTGTCTGTTACTCCACCTCTGTCTCCCTGACCCAGCTGTCTCCACCTCTGTCTGACTTTGTCGGTCCATCTTCATCACTTTGTTCTGGTGCATCATGGGGGTTTTTAACTTCCTGAATAGTGTGACAAGCAAAGCTGTGATGTGAGAGTTTCACATCTAACTTGTTAATTATCTTCAGACACAGTTTGTCTCATGACTGTCTAGATTAGAATATAACTTTATTTTTAGCAGAGCTGGTTTCACAGTCACACCTGAGCTGCTGGTACAACCTCCGTTAGACATTTAGTGCCTTGCTGAAGGGTATCTCAGCTGTTGCTATTTATGATAGATATATGAGATGATGTGTTGTCATTCATTTTCTCTGCTCAGGTCCTCCCAGCTGTTTTGGGTATTCAATCTGGTTGAAATGACAACTTCCAAATATGTTTTTCATTTGTGAATTTTGAATAAATATTTAAAATAACTTGGACTGCAGACATCACGGATCAGCTGAAGTGAAGAATAGACGCGATGAATAATTTTTTTTAGTTGATTATTCAAGTAGAAAATTAGAAAACCGTCAATGATCATCATCGCATAAGATTTCTTTTTATTAGAAAAAGGCTTATTTTATAAGTCAATTCCAACGTGTTTCAAAAATATTTTTTTTGTTTTTAAAACAAATATTGAAACCAGAAAAATAAAATATAATAACATAAGAAATTAATAATTATAGAAAGAAAAGCCGGTAAGGATATATTATAGATAATGAATCTATCCTTGTATCAAATATACTTCAACTACATAATAATAATTATAATAATGAGTAAATGAAAATATAAGAATATAAGATACATTCAAAGTAATGATTGAAAAATTAATAGAAAATTTACATGCAAAAAAAAAAAGTATATAGAATAAAATGTATATAAATAATAAACACAAATATCTAGTTATATAAAAAAAAGTAAACGCTATATAAAATGAATACTGTCAGTGACTGTTGACTGCACTCTTTCTATTGTAGTATATACAGACTACATCAGTGTAGGTTAGCAGAGTTCAGGTCATTACTGTAATGAATTCTCCTGCAGTGTGTGTGTGTGTGTGTGTGTGTGTGTGTGTGTGTGTGTGTGTGTGTGTGTGTGTGTGTGTGTGTGTGTGTGTGTGTGTGTGTGTGTGTGTGTGTGTGTGTGTGTGTGTGTGTGTGTGTGTGTGTGTGTGTGTGTGTGTGTGTGTGTGTGTGTGTGTGTGTGTGTGTGTGTGTGTGTGTGTGTGTGTGTGTGTGTGTGTGTGTGTGTGTGTCCATTGAGAAAGCTCAAGCACAAATGCTGACAGACAGCTGATTGGACATTAGCTAATGAATTGGATTGGACAGCGTCCCTGTCCTGATGGGAAAGCCGGCTGTGTGTGGAGAGGTGTGTTTGTAAATGTATCCGAGGAATGTTGGCCCTCCCTTTTATTTTGTTATGCTCAGCTATCCAAGTACTAAGAGTGAAAAAAAAAAAAATACATTCACCTATGTATCACAATTTTTGTTTTTACGATTTTGAAATAGATTTTTTAATGCCAGAATCTATATATTTTCTTCATTTGAGTCTCTGTGGAGGTAGAAGGAAGTTACCGCTTTTATTGTGGTAGTCTGAGTAACGTGACGTCATATATATCCGTGTATATGTATCCGTCAACCAAAACAAACCGCAGCGAGCCGAAACGAGAAAGTATAAAACGTTGGAGGGTCAGCGTGGATACGACCTGCACCCTCCCATGTTAAATCCAGCGTGGTAAACACTACACATCCAGTAAAGGATGGAAACACTTTGGGTTTCACACATTGACAGGAAAAGCAGAGCTAGACATCATGGCTAGAGCTGCATGCTAACTCTGTCACGGACAGGAAACGTTATCGTATCGCAGTAACGTTGCGGTCGAGCCGGCCGTCGCTCTCGTCTCTGTGTCAAATGGGCCGACGCTGCAACTGTAGAGCACCCAGATACTGACATTATGTTCTCTGCATTGAAACGGCCCCGATGGAGCTGACCATGGATGGATAAAGAGAACGGAGCTGACGGGAAAGCTAGAGACCACCTTGGGGAAGTTAGAGGAAGTAGACATGTGGGACTACGTCCGCTTTTCAAAATAAGGTGTTAACAAAGGGAACTGTATATACAAAATACATCTATGGAAATCAGAGTGATGGATTATATTCACCAGAAGTATAAAACATTACATAGCCCTTATAAATTAAAAAGAAAACACCACTAATCTGTGAGGGAAATGTCTTTATTCTTTGATTTTTGGGTTGCTGGATAAAAAATGTAATAAATAATTCCTGTCAATGATCCTGATATATTTGACTTCAGGACATCTCTGACTACATACATGCTGAAAATCAAACATTTTTACTGGATTCATTTAGAGATTTTCCAAAGTAAAAGTCCCTAGAAGTGGATCACTCAACTTTTTCCCTTCATGGTCTAGTGTTAAAAAAGTTAACATAAATCACAATACATATCTAATCAGCACTCCAGTATCGCGATGGTATCGAATCACATAACACTGTGATTTGGGGCTTTTTTCCTGTCATCATGTGGGATGTTGTTACTCCTAAATCACACCTGTAAACTGACACATGACAACCTGTACAGATGCTTTTATCTCATCCACACACACCATTTCTTGGCCCCGGCACAGGAAGTAGACGTTCCTGTTGTTAATCTAATATAAAGCTTCGATTGGCTCAGTTATTCTTGAAGTGGGCGGTGATTCGGATGTCTGGAACCAGACGAGAAGCATTTTAATGTGTGAATGGCGAAAGGTTTGAGTGAGTAAATAGTGGTTTGTTTCTTGGCCTGCGTGTGTGTGTGTGTGTGGCAGCTGTGTTTATGGAGTCTGTTGAGGTTTCATTACCATCTATTGATTTTCAGGCAGGAATGGTGTGTGTGTGTGTGTATTTGTAACCTGATCTCAATGAATGAGCCGCACACTCTTACAATCAACAATCACTGTTTGTCTCAGTGTTTCGTTTTTCTGTGAAGCCTCATTTTTATTTTACTATTATAACTGGGCTGTAACTAATCATTATTTTTACCATCATCGTTTGATTGTTTTTAGGGCTGCACAATATATTGTTTTCACACAGGACGTGTGGCAATGGCAGCATATTAACTCAAACACGTCATGCTACAGACTGATCTGTGTCTTTCTAAGCTTCACTTCATTTTCACGTCAGATTTATTTTATTAACATTTTAGATTGTTTCCAGTGAGATATTAAAGAGTTTATATGGTGACTTTGCTGTTGCAAAGGTTACGTTTGCTGCTCTAGAAACAACATTTAGCTTAGTTATATAATATAATATATGTATATATATGTATAGCTAATATGCACACTTCAATATTTGTTTATTTATCGAAAGTCGTATCGTCATCGCAATATAGAGATTTTCCTCATATTTGCAGGCCTTGGTTCTCTATTGGCTATTGTTGTTTCCCACAAGACATGTTTAAAATTTACAATGTGAAATCGATGCAGGATGGACTTCAGAGCCAGAGGAACATCTGGAAAGATCATCTTTAGATCCATCAAACAATCAGGGCTTTGCTGACGATTGTAGGGAGGAATCAGACCCAAAATCAGATGATTCTCGTGTAGTGTGGACCCGACATTAGTCAGTTTATGAGTTTTTCTACTACCTGTAGGGCTGCTTTACTCTCTCCTTTTATTTATTGCAGTTCATTGTTTAATCTATAAGATAGCAAAAATAAAGAGAGATGCACATCAGATATGTCAAACAAAGAGCCAGGAATCCCTAAAGGTAGCTTATGTCATTTACAATGATTTGAAACAATGAAAAGCAAGAAAATCATCACATTTTAAACCAAGAAATGTTTGATATTCACATTCTCGCTCATCATTTATCTGCTTGTCTGTCCATTATCTCTCTCTCTCTCGCAGCTCTTTAATGATCATAAGTGTTTTCATGAAGCAGCTGATATGAGGCCTGTGTGGATATAGATAAATGACTTGGTGTGGTGTTTGTCAGAGCGTTTTTACTCCGTTATGAGAGCCTTATCGATAACAGCAGACACGAGATGTGGTCAGATTCCCAGAAGACCACTTAGAGATTAATATCTGAGCAGTCAGAGAGGAGCTGAAGAGGATGTTAGTGTAAAACGCTGCATATACTGTTAACATTCCCCTGATAATAATAACACTAATATAATACAGCAAACTGAACATCACGCTTTCATTTGAATGAGCAGTCTATCTTCTACCTGATAAAGGCTTTTAGAAGAATACCTTTAATGCATTTTTTTGTGAAATAAGTGTGGAAATGCAGCAATTCAATAATTAATTATCAGCATTTAATACTAATGCCATCAAAATAGGGATAAACAACAGGGTGAAATGAGGAAAAAGGAAATGGAAAAGGTGACAGAATTGAGAGATGGAAAGGGTGGGAAATAAGAGAACCTCTGAATTTTTGTAATTCTGTGCCCGCGGCGGGCGTGGCGCCTTTCAGACATGACTGCCACAATAAGATAAAGACAAATAACTTAAATGAAGAAGTAAAATAATGAATTAGAAAGACGACCAATTTAAATGCTTTAAAGGAGGAGATCTTAGAAATTTACAATTGAGTAAATACTTTGCCAGAAGAATTATATGTTTTAAAGGATATTAAAACTTTCAACCTGGCAGAATAGGGCGATACGATACGTGTCATGATACTGGGTAACAATTCAATATATTGCGATATATTGCCATACTGTAAGCAAGGCGATATATTAATTTTAGGAAAACTGTCTTAGTATAAAGAACACACCAGAAATAAAACATTTTAGAATTGGCAAAAAATAACACATTTATACTGCATGCAAAAAAGTGCATGTGATTATCATAAAGTGGGCATGTCTGTAAAGGGGAGACTTGTGGGTACCCATAGAACCCATTTACATTCACTGATCTGGAGGTCAGAGGTCAAGTGACCCCTGTGAAAATCGCCACGTCAGTTTTTCCTCTCCAAAATTTAGTGTAATTTTGGAGCGTTATTTAACCTCCCTCTCGACTAGCTATGACATAGTCGGTACCGATGGATTCATCAGGTTTTCTATTTTCATATGATGCCAGTATCTCCATTCTAGCTTTAAAACTGAGCCGCTACAACCTCCGAAAGATAGAATAGCGTCCGGGCCCGACAGCAGCTGTCAGATTTTTAAGAGGTTAATTAAAAATTATAGCGTTTTGGAGAATCGATACAGTATCGCACAACATAATATTACGTTACTCAAGTATATCAATATTTTCTTACACCCCTACAATGAACACCACGTGGAGCATAAACGCCTTTGTGCTTGCTTGTAGCTCACACGCCACCTGTGGAGTACAAGCAAAGCTTTAGGTTCCCCCACACAGTGACGGCAGTTTTAAACAACAGAAGACGGTGACGTTATGACAGCACTGTACATATATACTGACCAAGGTAAAGACCGGTTGTATTGGATGGCGTCACTGTGAGTGTATCTGGGTGTTTCTGTTGAGAGAGAGCTTTGGTGAACCTTCCCTGGATAAACAGAAGTTTAATACCAGACTGAACGTGAGGACGCTCACACACTCTTATCCCATCAGGGATGGGATTAACGTGGCCGGGTTTACTTGAGGTTATACTGTACACACGGTAGGCTGAGTGTGGTCATTGTGTTCATACAGTATCTGCTCACTTCAGTCATGACTTAGCCAAGTTTGTGATAACTGTAGTTACTGATTCTACAGTATTTATATGATTTTCAGCATGACAGCAACGTCGTTACATTTTTTTTAATTCATTTCAATCACATCTTTGTACTTTACAGAAAATTATAAAATCAACTAAAACATTTCTGAGTTCAGTCAACAGTGTTTTGATGTTTGCTTCACACATATATGAACAACACGGATACGTGATTTCACAAGTCACTGTCAAGTAAAATTATCTGTAAAGGATCTTCAGATAGTGACAAACAGAAAGTGACTTATCTAAACTTCAAGGACAGGAAATGCAAGAGGAACCCCTTTTTTCAGATAAAAGGGAACCATCACTGGCACAAAGGTCTTTTGCTTTTCTCATCCTTTTTCTATAAAGTATTCAGACCGTCTTCCCCCCCAAAAACAGCAGTAAAGGTCGTCTGTGCAAGCATCCTATTACGACTCATATTTATTGATATATATATATGTGGCAACCGTTAGTGGTCGTAGTAATTATGACGGGACCAGAGGGGTAAGTCAGGTGACGGAGTATAAAGAGCGACAAAGTCTGTGTAGAGAGGAGGTCGTGGTGGATGGATGGGTTAAACCAGGGGTTTCAAACATAGGGACCAGGGGCTAGAACCGACCCGCCAAACGGGCAAATCCGGCCCATTGGAGGACTTTGCAAAGTGTAAGAATTACAGAGAAGTCATTTTCCTATTTGGGGGTCGCTCTGTCCTAATAAGAGTAGCAGGCCTCATGCTGGATACGATATTACAGATCCCACGTGTTTTCCCACCCCTAATATGTAAAAATACATTTTACAGTTTAGAGTTTTCTTTGGTGGGCAAAATATGTAATGGTGTTAAATTAATATCTTTGTTACGCCAACATGAACACCGATAATATATCGTCAATAAGCTAATATTGGTAGACATATCGGGCCAGCTGGTATATTGGTTGAGTCTGTAATGTGATCTGAGTATGACCACATCTCATGTTTTTTTTTTAACTCTATGAGTTTTGTTTCCCAGGAGAACAATGCAAACCTTAATTTGTTTCCTAAAGGATGTCAAACAACCTTTTTTTTTGGCTGCAGTCTGTTCTAAAAATCTACAAACAGCAACGCTCACGGAGCACATGATCTGCTGCATCAGTGCTTTTTGCCACGTTTCTATTTTACTTGCTTTTGTTTTGTTCTTTCCTCTGCTTTCAAGTTCCTGATGTTGTGAGAGGATTCATGTAGTATACAGCTGCGAAGCCAGAAATTATAAACACAACAACAGACTGTCTCATATGTTGTGGTGTTATTAATCAAGCAGACATCAAGTCACAGTGTGAACACGGACAGCACTGTCTTTGGCAGCTATTCAGATCTTCACGGGGCATTTGATTATGTTTTGTTTGTTCTGGAGACGACGTTAACATCTTGCAGAATTCAGTAAGCCGAGCAGAACGGTGTGAAGTCTGGACTTATGCTCACACAGCGCTGTTTCTTTCTTCACATCCTGCAGTAAAGCTTGTTGTTTTTCTGAGCTGTTGGGCAATATGAGAAACGTTTGCCGTGCCGTTTATTCCATTGAAGCTCTCTCTGAAGATATCTCTGGTTTTCATTTATGAGGACTTTTAGATTAATGTGGAGGGGATGCAGGCAGATTTTGTTTGAGGGTGCAATAATGTTTGTTTTCTCTTTTAACCCTCTGAGACCCGCGGGATCACGACCGACTTTACTGTCTTTCAGAGGCTCTAGCAGGTTCAATCTATTGGTGCCAACCATGTCATACTAGCTTGTTGCGAAGGAGGTTAAATAACGCTCCAAACTGGCATGGTCATTTTCAAAGGGGTTCCTCGACCTCTGACCTCAAGATATTTGAATGAAAATGGGTTCTATGGGTACCCACGAGTCTCCCCTTTACAGACAGAAGCTACGTCTGTAGCTCGTCTCGACACCCGATGGTCTGGAGTCCTCGTCGCTTAGATAGCTTCCACAGCTAAAAATGCTAAAAATGATGCTAATAATTCAAGGGACCCCTTTGAAAATGGACATGACAGTTTTTCATCAACAAAATTTAGCGTAAGTTTGGAGCGTTATTTAACCTCCTTCATGACCAGCTAGTATGACATCGTTGGTACCGATGGATTCATCAGGTTTTCTCGTTTCATATGATACCAGTATCCCACTCTAGCTATAAAACCGAGCCCACTACAATCAAAAAATCACAAAATGCATTAATGCGTTAAATAAATGAAAGGCGTGTAAGCATTACATACTCTGTGAAAATCCTTCAATGGATTAAAATCAGTAAAAAAAAAAAGTGAGACTCAGGTGTGGAAGCCTCCCACTCACACACTGTCACGCTCTATATATACATATCTATAGAGACACAGGCCATATGCTGCCGCCCTCATTACACCATCAGTCTGTCTGTTCCTGTGATTGGCCAGTTTGATTTAAAAGACCCAATCTCATTGGCTGCCAGCTCAGATAGGTGGAGTCTTTGGTTTAGGCTCACTGTGGTTGGATGTGATAATTCACCACACACACATATACTGTACACACAGTCTCTCAGTGTGTTGGTAATCCCTGGAGTATGGATGAAACTCACTCATTGGTTAATCCCGGTCAGGTGGGCGGTGAGTGTGCTGTGACTGGTTAATCCGAGGCACAGCGGCGGGCGGGCGGGATTTAGGGAGGTGTTAAATCGATGTCTTGTCAGGCGTGTCGTTGTCGAGGCATCGTGGGGTTGACCATCTGGTGCCTCGTAGGGCTTTACAGAGACTAACGGCTGACACAACTGTTTCAACAATGAAAATGTGTTTGTCAGCCTTATTTTGATTTCATAAAGTCTAGTTTTTTGACAGCGTTATATTCTGCTGAATAGGACACGTCTACTGCAGGTTTTCATGTCCAGTGTGTTTGTTTATGGCGTGTTTCTTTTATACTTTGTATGTGTGTTTAAGATTATCCCTGTATGTTTAGGGAACAATCTGATAAAGTCAGCCTCAGTTCAACACACACGCTTAAAAAAACGTCTTTGTAGTATGAGTGATAGAGACCCAGAAATACATCAGTATAGCTGATATTATTTGCCAATTTTAGTTTATCACAATTATATAAGTATTGGCATATAAATTACACTTTGCCCATCAAAGAGCACTGACTAAAAATGTCCCTATCAATGCATATGTTGGTCACATATCCTCAATTATTAAATTTAAGGGGTACTTTATGTTTGTTTATATTGTTTTTATGTTAAAGAAGTATATCTGACATGCATCTCCATATCAGGAATTATTTGGGTTTATCACTTGTTACTGTGCTTTTTCAGTGAACTGGACTCAGAATATTCATCCATTCATTCATCCATTCATTCATTCAACCTTTATTTATACTCAAGAGATCATTGAGGAGTGACCCTCATTTATAATGACATTGAGTCAATTACAAAACAAAGAAAAGGAAAACAAAACTACAAGAAGATTTACAAACAGAGAAGATGCAATATTGTTTTAAAAAATAGTAAAAGCCATTAAAACTTTTCAATTAAGAAAAATAATTTGATAGATACATTCTGATATTTAAGATGTAAAATAATACAAAACAAAAGCCCAAGAATTTTGCAATGAAGATGGATAATTTGTAGGCCTGGGGCGATTCACCTATCTCCCAATTCTATTCTGTCCCAATACTTGGGTGCCGATTCGATATGTATTGTGATTTTTAAGTATTGCGATTCGATAGTATGATTTGTGCAGGTGCAGGTCGTATCCACACCGGCCATCCCCCGTTTTCTACTTTCTCGTTTTGGCTCAAGGCAGCCAACTGCCGCTTGTTTAGGTTGAAGGATACGGGACAGATATGACGTCACGTTACTCAGACTGCAATTGTCTGCACTGCATTGTCACATTACTGCTTGAAATGATATGAAAGTGTCATTTTCAACATTGCCATTTTAATGTTTTCATGACGTAAGTTAGTGGCATCTTGCAGGAACACAACCAGAAAATGCTTGATGTAGTTGCTCAGTCAGTTAAAGTACATTGGTTTCATTAATTCAGCCTCCCAAGAATAAATATCACACCCATACAGCGTGTAAATCAAACCGATGGGAACCGTGTTCTCGTTACGATGAATCGAGTGAATCGATAATTGCTCATCAGAAAGGTGCAGGTCTGGTGGTGACGACAGGCCTGCAGCTTTTTTTCCTGTTGTTAATTTAAGTCTATCAGTCTGGTCACAGTGTTGTCTGCAGGCTTACTGTGGTCTCTAAGCCTGCTAACCCCCATACACCTGCTGTCTGAACAGGGTTACATCAACCACAGGGCCAGGGCTCTGCTGCTGCTGAGGTCAAAGGTCAGGAAGTGGATTTCCTTCAGGACTTAAAATCTATTGCTTTAACAAAATGTCAACGTTATGAATGAAGCCTCGAACTGTTCGGTACGGTCCTATTGTTTTCCTGTTGACAGTCAAAAACTGCCACCATCCAGGCGCTAAATGACTGAGGTAAAACGTTACCAGCTACATGAACTTTGAGCCGATTAAATCAAAAGGAATACAAGTTTTTCTCCACCACTGGTTAACTAGCCTAACATAATTTGAATAGCTAAAGTAGTGACTCCACAATGAAGTATATTTTTGATCCAATCAGTCATTGAACAACATCACCAGAGTGTGTTTTCTTAACTCTACTGTCCATTTGTTTTGTGGACAGTGAAATTCACCCTTTTTTAAAATGCCAACATCACAGTTTAAGTTGTATCTGTGTTTAGTTTCTGAGTTGTCTCTTGAATTTTTTTTATTTTTGACTGAAAAAATGTTGCAGAGCATAAACGTCTCTGTGTTGTACGTGTCATTTTTCAAGTAAGCAACTGCCGTGTGGTGTAAAATTAGATTGTCACGGTGTGATAGTCAAACCACTTCCTTATTCAATACTGTAGATAAAGTCAGATAATTTCATCACTTACTTCAGGATTTCTTTACCTGTTTTTGCACTGCAGACTTTTTTTATATTGATAATTTTGTCGCGGACCAACCAACCAACATATCACTACGCACTCCTGAGGAAAAAGACGGGGAGTTTGTGGTTCACATGCATGTTCAAGTTAGCTTTGTTTCAGGGTTAACATGTATGTTAATGTCAGCTTTGTTTCAGGGTTAACATGCATGTTCATGTGAGCTTTGTTTCAGGGTTAACATGCATGTTCATGTTAGCTTTGTTTCAGGGTTAACATGCATGTTCATGTCTGCTTTGTTTCAGGGTTAACGTGCATGTTCATGTTAGCTTTGTTTTCAGGGTTAACATGCATGTTCATGTGAGCTTTGTTTCAGGGTTAACATGCATGTTCATGTTAGCTTTGTTTCAGGGTTAACATGCATGTTCATGTCTGCTTTGTTTCAGGGTTAACATGCATGTTCATGTGAGATTTGTTTCAGGGTTAACATGCATGTTCATGTGAGCTTTGTTTCAGGGTTAACATGCATGTTCATGTCTGCTTTGTTTCAGGGTTAACGTGCATGTTCATGTTAGCTTTGTTTTCAGGGTTAACATGCATGTTCATGTGAGCTTTGTTTCAGGGTTAACGTGCATGTTCATGTTAGCTTTGTTTCAGGGTTAACATGCATGTTCATGTCTGCTTTGTTTCAGGGTTAACATGCATGTTCATGTGAGATTTGTTTCAGGGTTAACATGCATGTTCATGTGAGCTTTGTTTCATGGTTAACATGCATGTTCATGTTAGCTTTGTTTCATGGTTAACATGCATGTTCATGTGAGCTTTGTTTCAGGGTTAACATGCATGTTCATGTTAGCTTTGTTTCATGGTTAACATGCATGTTCATGTTAGCTCTAAAGTAAATATTTCAGTACAAACTGCTAATTATCTTTTAGTTTCCTAAGTACTTGGCAGGTGAACCACACAGTTAGAGTAGCTGCTACTTGTCAGTTAACATGCCTTTAGCTTCTCTCTTTAACCTACTACCTTCTTCTTTACTACAGTATTTCTGTCAGAGCCACCACCTCTTGTTTACTGCAGCAGCTCCTGGTTGACTTACAGGATACAAGCGGTTCATTCAGGACACAGATTATAAATCTCTCTCTGCCCGCCTGGCTGCGTGACATGAACTTAGTTTACCTTGGTTTATCTCATGTATTCCTTTCTCTTCCCCTACACATCACCCCCTTAAGTCCCTCATTACCATAAAGAAGCTGGCCATAAACATACACCTTTAACCTCATCATCAGACAGCCGGTTCCGAAGGTAACTGAAGCTGTTATATTGCTGTTTTCAAAGCCACCAGACTACATTAATAAAACAGTAATTTAACCCCGATTTAACGTTGGCCCATTTGACCACGGAGACGAGAGCGACAGCTGGCTCGACCACCACGTTACCGCCATACCATAACGTTTCCTGTCCGTGACAGAGTTAGCATGCAGCTTTAGCTCTGCTCTGTCTAGCTCTGCTTTTCCTGTCAATGTGTGAAACCCAAAGTGTTTCCATCCTTTACTGGATGTGTAGTGTTTACCACGCTGGATTTAACATGGGAGGGTGCAGGTCGTATCCACGACGACCCTCCAACGTTTTCTACTTTCTCGTTTCGGCTCGCTGCGGTTTGTTTTGGTTGATGGATATGACGTTACGTTACTCAGACTACAACAATAAAAGTGGTAACTTCCTTCTACCTCCACATAGACTCAGATGAAGCCAATATATCGATTCTGGCATTAAAACATCTATTTCAACATTGTAATAACAAAAAAATCGCAATACAGTGAATAGATTATTTTTTCCACCCCTACCAAACATGCAGCTTCACATTCAGCATAAAATGTTGAATTTTGAGTGTTTTGTTTGGTTTCCTGCTGAATTCTTCTGAGTGGGGCTCTGGTTGTGATTTGTCTGATATCAAAGTTTCTTCATTCACAAAAGAGCTGATGAAACGGGATATCCTGTTTGATGTGTTTAATGTTGTTAACCACTAGAGGGAGTCAGGCTTCTGACCAACTCTTTTAATGAGTCAAAGGGATCCTGAAATGATGAAACAAAAGTTAATTTAATTATTTGCAGTTTCCTCGCTGTCATATCGATTCATTAAGCTCTTTAATATAGCATTTACCATATTTAAATGGTGAATTTTAAATAGGTCTTAAACAGTTAGACCCCCCCACCTCCAGCCAGTTTTACTTCCTGTTTTTTGATTAACGTTATTTTTCAAACAGAGAATAGAGACGTCACTCATCACCATAGCAACCAGACTGCATCATTTTTCAGCCTAGTTTAGATGAATTTACTGTTCATCAGACCACAAATGAGACCAGAATTATCTCAACACACCAACTCTCTCACTCACTCTCTCTTTTTCACCGTCTCCTCCTGGCGAGGCGGCCGTCTGGCTGCCGCTGCACGCTGCCGTCAGCGCACCGGAGGACGGATAGACGTCCGACGGATAGACGTCCGACACTGACTGAAGCTGTTTCTGTTCCTCTCTCCAAAATGTCCCTGTTGAAAAACACTCAGGCCTGGTTTTATTACCATCCAGGCCTCTGTAAAAACCAGGAAAGACACTCTTTCGTGTAATTCGATCAGCAGCAGGGAGGCTTAATGGACCAAATGGGCATCCTGGACCTGAGAGGTGACCAGTTAGAACTGATATTTGGAGACTGGATCTGCAAGTCACACAGTAAAAAGGTCCCTCGACATTTCTGTAGATTAATTGAAATTGTTTTGTCATTTAGTAGTTTAAAATGTATCATGCAAGATGTGTGTGTATATATCCAGCATATATATATATATATATATATATATATATATATACAGTATATGCTGGATTTGAAATGGGGAAATAAGAGAGGAAAAAACAACGGCAGCTTGTTTTGATTTGAACCTTCAGCTCATCAGCGTCTTTGTCCTCTTCTCTTGTTTTCCTACCTGACAGGTGAGAGGCTGAGCGAGCGAGGGAGCGAGTGAGAGAAGGAACAAGAGAGAGAGAGAGAGAGAGAAGAGAGAGAGAGGCCATGGAGCAGCAGAGACAGAGATCTCTCTCCACGTCAGGAGAAACGCTGTACGCCGTGCTGGGAGTCGACAAGAGCGCCACGACAGAGGACATCAAGAAATGTTACAGGTATCAGTTAATACACACAGTAAAGAACTACAACAGCCTCCTACTCCATCTTTCATATTGATGTGTTTAATGTTGTTAACCACTAGAGGGAGTCAGGCTTCTGACCAACTCTTTTAATGAGTCAAAGGGATCCTGAAATGATGAAACAAAAGTTAATTTAATTATTTGCAGTTTCCTCGCTCTCATATCGATTCATTAAGCTCTTTAATATAGCATTTACCATATTTAAATGGTGAATTTTAAATAGGTCTTAAACAGTTAGACCCCCCCACCTCCAGCCAGTTTTACTTCCTGTTTTTTGATTAACGTTATTTTTCAAACAGAGAATAGAGACGTCACTCATCACCATGGCAACCAGACTGCATCATTTTTCAGCCTAGTTTAGATGAATTTACTGTTCATCAGACCACAAATGAGACCAGAATTATCTCAACACACCAACTCTCTCACTCACTCTCTCTTTTTCACCGTCTCCTCCTGGTGAGGCGGCCGTCTGGCTGCCGCTGCACGCTGCCGTCAGCGCACCGGAGGACGGATAGACGTCCGACGGATAGACGTCCGAAACCCACCGGGCTGCTCTGAGATTCATTTATTTCTCTAACCGGACTTTTCTCTGGTTTTCTTTCGGGCTGAAAGTTGTGCTCCTCGTCGTTCGGACCTGTTGAAGGCCCACAAACCTCCGGTATTGGCTGCTTTTTGTTAATGTATCTCCAGCAGGAGGAGACGGTAAAGAAGAGAGCGAGTGAGAGAGACAGTCGGTGTGTTGTGTTTATTCTGACGGGGGGATTTTGTGTAAATCACTGAGTTGATTTCACCCGTTCACCACACACATAAACACCATGGTGAAGTTAAACACACTAAACTGAGGTGGAGGAAACTACAAAATGTTGTGTTTTTTTTATGAATGTAAAAGTCCAGAATAGCAGAAAAACCAACCTTAACTTCTCTCTCTTTTTTTTTTTTTTTTTTTACAGGAAACTGGCTTTGAAGTTTCACCCAGACAAGAACCCGGACAACCCGGATGCGGCCGAAAAGTTTAAGGAAATCAACAATGCCCACTCCATCCTGAGCGACAACACCAAGAAGAACATCTACGACAAATACGGCTCGCTGGGACTCTACGTCGCCGAGCAGTTCGGAGAGGAGAACGTCAACACCTACTTTGTTCTGTCCAGCTGGTGGGCCAAGGTAGGATGGAGGCTAACGCCTGTATATATGTTTTTTTATGTTTTTGAACATGCGATTGGCTCACTACCACAGCAGCTAGAACCACTAGAACCCATACAGACTTTCATGGTATTGGTCCTGGTATTGTAATGTTTTATACTAGTTTTAACTCTCTCTCTCCTCTTCGTCCTGCAGGCCTTGTTCGTCTTCTGCTGCCTCTCCACAGGCTGCTATTGCTGCTGTTGTCTGTGTTGCTGCTGTAACTGTTGCTGCGGTAAATGTAAACCTCGGCCGCCCATGGACCAGGAGCCCGAGTTCTACGTCTCCCCCGAGGACCTGGAGGCCCAGATGACCGCTGACGAAAGAGGTGAAGGGAAGGGGACGGGAAAAACACTCAACCATCATGTCTTTGTTGAAGGTTTTCTGGCAGCAGGTCTCCTGTTCAACTCTTTTAAAACCATGTTGTATATTTACTCAACGACATGGATATTAATGCTCTGATGATGACGATGTGTAAATCTCTCATATGTGTAGATTTACGTCAACAAGGAAATAAAAGCCTCTCGTCTACAGACCGGTCTCTAGAGAGCTCCAGCAGCTCGTAGCGGTCTGTGAGCGCCCGGCTGGAGAGGTAGCGATCCCGGCAGGCGCTATAGCTAGCTGTCAGTCGCGGCAGTTTGTGGAAACATGTTCAGAAGTGAATTTAGTGATGAAATAGCTACGAACATTTTTTAAAAAACGAGCCGTTTTTAGCTGCTGTTGTTGTTGTTGTAACCGTAGCCTGTAGCGGTCCAGCGCTTTGCATTGTGGGATAAATTGTGGGCGAGGTAGACTGGTCCGATGCAGACTGGAGATTTTGCTTTTGTTCTCATGCTGCATTTTGACCAAATCAGTATATACTACTAGTATAGTATGAGGTTGTTCTACTAGTATAGTATGAGGTTGTACTACTAATATAGTATGAGGTTGTACTACTAGTATAGTATGAGGTTGTACTACTAGTATAGTATGAGGTTGTACTACTAATATAGTATGAGGTTGTACTACTAGTATAGTATGAGGTTGTACTACTAATATAGTATGAGGTTGTACTACTAGTATAGTATGAGGTTGTACTACTAGTATAGTATGAGGTTGTACTACTAGTATAGTATGAGGTTGTACTACTAGTACAGTATGAGGTTGTTCTACTAGTACAGTATGAGGTTGTACTACTAGTATAGTATGAGGTTGTTCTAGTATAGTATGAGGTTCTACTAGTATAGTATGAGGTTGTACTACTAGTATAGTATGAGGTTGTACTACTAATATAGTATGAGGTTGTACTACTAGTATAGTATGAGGTTGTACTACTAGTATAGTATGAGGTTGTACTACTAGTATAGTATGAGGTTGTACTACTAGTACAGTATGAGGTTGTTCTACTAGAACAGTATGAGGTTGTACTACTAGTATAGTATGAGGTTGTTCTACTAGTACAGTATGAGGTTGTACTACTAGTACAGTATGAGGTTGTACTACTAGTATAGTATGAGGTTGTTCTACTAGTACAGTATGAGGTTGTTCTACTAGTATAGTATGAGGTTGTTCTACTAGTACAGTATGAGGTTGTACTACTAGTACAGTATGAGGTAGTACTACTAGTACAGTATGAGGTAGTACTACTAGTACAGTATGAGGTTGTTCTACTAGTATAGTATGAGGTAGTACTACTAGTACAGTATGAGGTAGTACTACTAGTACAGTATGAGGTTGTTCTACTAGTACAGTATGAGGTTGTTCTACTAGTACAGTATGAGGTAGTACTACTAGTACAGTATGAGGTAGTACTACTAGTACAGTATGAGGTTGTTCTACTAGTATAGTATGAGGTAGTACTATTAGTACAGTATGAGGTTGTACTACTTGTACAGTATGAGGTAGTACTACTAGTACAGTATGAGGTAGTACTACTAGTACAGTATGAGGTTTAGGATACAGTTACGGTTGAATTACAATTTCTGTTTTGTTTTTTTGTCTCTTCTCTGTGTCCTCCCAGACGGCGGCGAGCCCATCGTGATGCAGCCCGCCTCCGCCACAGAAACCACCACGCTCACCTCTGATGCCCACCAAAGCTACCGGACCGACACATACTAAACACACACACACTGCACACACACCTTACAGTTAACACAACTTACAGTATCAACCAATCACACACACACACCAGCAAATACTACACAGCACCACTCAGCTCAGCCCAAACTTTAACTTTTAATTCACCTTAATTTCTAATTAAAGTGACGTGAGGGGAGAAGGAGGAAGGAAACATTCAGGAGGAAAAATAAAGAACAAAAAAAAATATAAAAACTGATCTTTAAACTCCGGTTAGACAGAATGTGTTTGTTCATTTATCAGCCAGAGTAACATTCATCTTCATCTTTACGCTGATGTTAGGAGACCACCAACGACAATATCAGTCATGTCAGATTCACACAGACGGACACATTTACCAGATGGTTTCACCTGAAAGAGAAAACCTTGAGCACAAAAAGAAAACCTTTTAAATTATATAAACTCTAGTCTGGAGTTTGTGGAGCAGCCAAGATGTCAACTACATTTTAGGTAATTCACAAGATGAACCCAGAAAGAGACACTGAAGCTGTCAATCGATTAAAATAGTTAATTGAGATTAATCACAAATTAATCACATATTTTTTATCTGTTCAAAAAGTATTGAATCCTCTTATCAACATGGGAGTGGGCAAATCTGCTGCTTTATGCAAAATCTATGTATATATTTATTATTGTAAATCAATGAAACACAAATCAATGACAGATATTGATCCAGAAACCCTCACAGGTACTGCATTTAGCATAAAACAATATGCTCAAATCAAACATGGCAAACTGCAGCCCAACAGACAACAACAGCTGTCAGTGTGTCAGTGTGCTGACTTGACTATGACTTGCCCCAAACTGCATGTGATGATCATAAAGTGGGCATGTCTGTAAAGGGGAGACTCGTGGGTACCCATAGAACCCATTTACATTCACTGATCTGGAGGTCAGAGGTCAAGGGACCCCTTTGAAAATGGACATGACGGTTTTTCCTCGCCAAAATGTAGCGTAAGTTTGGAGCGTTTTTTTACCTCCTTCGCGATAAGCTAGTCTGACATGGTTGGTACCGATGGATTCATCAGGTTTTCTAGTTTCATATGATGCCAGTATCTTCACTCTAGCTTTAAAAATAACAACTTAAAAATCACAAGTTGTGTTAATGCGTTAAAACTAATTAGCGTTATTATCTCGTTAACTGTGACTGGTGTGTTTCTCTACTCCGTCATCTAGTAATCATTTCCTCTTATTGTCTTGAAACAGTCGTCACGTTGCTTCAGCTTCTCAGTCGTAGCCGTAATAATTACTCACTTGTTATTAACGCTACTCCACTGTAGATTTGCCTCCTCTTCCTCTCCTCCTTCACTTCTTCCTCCTTTTTATGTTTTAACTTCCAACCACTTTTCTCTTCCACATGTGAAGGACGGAGCTGTGAGTCCAGTGTTATCAGTAGAGACGTTACACCACCACATTAGTGACCTTTATCTGGATCAAACAGACATAGAAACACTGATTGAGACCCTTTTTTTTGTTGTTTTTAGTTTCCAGTTGGTTTTGTGAGAAAGTAAAGATGCTGTACATGTCGTGTAAAGTTGTGTATGTTTAGATTTTACTGTTTTTCTTTCCAGTCGGTCAGAAATCTGAACACTATTTTTTTTTTCCTTCTTCTATTTGTCTCTGTAGAATTGCTTTTTTTCTTATTTTTGTCGTTAATGAAGGGAGGATATATCCATATCCAAAGTCTTATTTGTACGTGTGGCAGTAGATTTTAAACTCCTCATAGCAACTGAAGAGCAGTTAACAACAATCAGATTAGTTTCATCTTCCAGAATAACTCTTTTTTGTTGTTGTTGTAGTTCTTCTTTATTTGTCGCACACGAGTAGCACTCCCGCTCTGCTATCGTAGAAAATACAGGAACATTGTTTGTGTCAACAGTTTGATTTTTTAATATTTGATTCCTCAATCAAACACGTTGTTCATTATGTATTTATACATATCATCATGAGGCGTCTGTGGCTGTCCTCCACTTCCAAACTTTCAATCGGTTGCAGTGAATCTGCAGGTTCATAAATAATCTAAATTAGCTCAGATTGAGGCCACAAGAACGGAGCGAAATCAAGTTAATGCTGTTTTTTATCTCTCTTACATCTTCACAAAGCAGAGTTAACACAAAATGCATCGTGTCGGCTCAACAGTTCAGAACAGTCAGATTGTTATTCCTTGTTTTAGTTTGTATTCCAGTTTTTAATTTGGACTCCGGTAGGGCTGACCTGAATGCTTCGAAGCTTTGACGGTTGTCACGGTAATCAACCTCCAAATCGGTATTCGAATGCTTCGTTTAAGTTAAGTATTAGGGATGTTAATAATTAACCGTTTAACCGACATTAAGCATTTTAACTGATCAACGCTATCGGTTAAAGCGGTTAAAAGAAATGTTGATAATTAATTAAAAAGCTGAGAAAAACTCGTCACTTGAAAGAGAAAAGCTGGTCCACCTTAATAATCCACCTTAAGAGGCGAAGCCGGCGTTACAGATACAGGAAGTTGGCTATCGTCTAGAGCTTGCTTGAACAGAGGAGTTGTAGCCTCGTAGCATTTATTCACCGACAAATAAACTGTACACACACTGTACACTGCTACACCTACGCTCACAGCTAGAACACAACAACACAGTCAGTCGGAAACTCGCTGAAGTTACGCCCAGCTAGAGCGGATGTGTGTGAATACAGCGAGCACGGAGCCACCGGCAACGCTAGCAGCTGCTAACGCAGCACAAACACACACACTGTTTGTTGGCCAATCGCTAAAGTTAATCCCGGCAGACACACAGCTGACAACCTAAACTAAACTAAATGGTGAACTGGAGACAGTGAACGCAGCATACGCTCCCGTACGGTGAACTGGAGACAGTGAACGCAGCATACGCTCCCGTACGGTGAACTGGAGACAGTGAACGCAGCATAGGCTCCCGTACGGTGAACTGGAGACAGTGAACGCAGCATACGCTCCCGTACGGTGAACTGGAGACAGTGAACGCAGCATAGGCTCCCGTACGGTGAACTGGAGATAGTGAACGCAGCATACACTCCCGTATGGTGAACTGGAGACAGTGAACGCAGCATACGCTCCCGTACGGTGAACTGGAGACAGTGAACGCAGCATACGCTCCCGTACGGTGAACTGGAGACAGTGAACGCAGCATAGGCTCCCGTACGGTGAACTGGAGACAGTGAACGCAGCATACGCTCCCGTACGGTGAACTGGAGACAGTGAACGCAGCATAGGCTCCCGTACGGTGAACTGGAGACAGTGAACGCAGCATACGCTCCCGTACGGTGAACTGGAGACAGTGAACGCAGCATACGCTCCCGTACGGTGAACTGGAGACAGTGAACGCAGCATAGGCTCCCGTACGGTGAACTGGAGACAGTGAACGCAGCATAGGCTCCCGTACGGTGAACTGGAGACAGTGAACGCAGCATACGCTCCCGTACGGTGAACTGGAGACAGTGAACGCAGCATAGGCTCCCGTATGGTGAACTGGAGACAGTGAACGCAGCATAGGCTCCCGTACGGTGAACTGGAGACAGTGAACGCAGCATACGCTCCCGTACGGTGAACTGGAGACAGTGAACGCAGCATAGGCTCCCGTACGGTGAACTGGAGACAGTGAACGCAGCATACGCTCCCGTATGGTGAACTGGAGACAGTGAACGCAGCATAGGCTCCCGTACGGTGAACTGGAGACAGTGAACGCAGCATAGGCTCCCATACGGTGAACTGGAGACAGTGAACGCAGCATACGCTCCCGTATGGTGAACTGGAGACAGTGAACGCAGCATACGCTCCCGTACGGTGAACTGGAGACAGTGAACGCAGCATAGGCTCCCGTACGGTGAACTGGAGACAGTGAACGCAGCATAGGCTCCCGTACGGTGAACTGGAGACAGTGAACGCAGCATAGGCTCCCGTACGGTGAACTGGAGACAGTGAACGCAGCATAGGCTCCCGTATGGTGAACTGGAGACAGTGAACGCAGCATAGGCTCCCGTATGGTGAACTGGAGACAGTGAACGCAGCATAGGCTCCCATACGGTGAACTGGGGACTCGTTGTCTTTTGTCCTCTGTCCTCATACACTGCAGCCGCATGCGAGGCACAAATCTTGTCAGTTAACGTTTCAAATTGGTTAACGAGGGTCAGTTCAAAATTAGCATCCCTAATAAGTATGTATATATCCGAATAATAATAATAATGTATAAATCCCAAAACAGCCCATGAAATAAGGAATAATCCCACAGCATTATTCTTATTCAACATTAATAATTATTCGTTATTCTCAGACAGATATCGCTGTTTGTTGTGCGTGCGCTGAAACGGGGAGATGGAGACAGACTGAAGAACACCGCCGTGAAGCGAAGCTTCGAATACCTTCGAATACCTTCGAATATTTGTATTCAGGACAGCCAGCCCTCCAGACTCCAGCTGAGGACTAACCAGATGTTTTTAGGGTCCTTTTAAAGGTTTTTTATGAAACCTGCAGATGCTCCTTTTCTCATCAAATCTCTCTTTACCGGATTAGTTTTGTGCTTCATGTCGTGCGTCCGCTGAAATCGTTAAAATCCCTCTTTTCCTTCTTCCTCTATCGACCAAACGGTGTGTGAGTGAATGCAGCCTGAGATCCAGAAACCTGGAGTCAACAAACTTCCACTGTTAACATCCAAAACAACGACATAAATAATAATAAGTGTGAATATAGCGACCAGACGATAAAGAATATCGAAGCATTATTTTATTTATTGTTCTTCTGTTTGTAATGATTGATTAGCGGCCCGGCGTGTGGGGGATGTGTAGATATGTTTAGATGTGAACCATTTTGACGGTGAAGAGTCAAAACGGCCGACCTGCTGTATATAAACACGCAGTGGCTCAGTACATAGAGACGTAGAGGGTTTCTGTTTCTAGCATGGACTGATGATGTGCGCGTCTGTCAGGCAGACGTCTGGCTAAATGAAGTATCTGATGTACTGTTGTAAAATAAATGTTTCTGTTGCTTCAGAGACTCTGTAGTCGCTGTGACTTTCTTTAGATTAAATCAGAGATGAGGAGCGACTGCAGACGTCTGCTGAGTCCACAATACCAGACTTCTGTCTTCTGACTAGTAGTCAAGCAGTGGCGGAAGTAAAAGTAGAAATACCACGGTCTGAAAAAACTCCATGATGCATAAAGTTGTCACAGTTACTCACGTGGAAGTAGTTTTACTTTATTGAGACTTAAATTGAATCTAAAGCTGCATCACAGCAAACAAAGAATTGTTTTAAATGTCATAACTTCACAAATTTGTGAAGTCTGAGTTGTTAATATTCAGAGAAAACAAGCGCACAGATAATGTTGACTTAAAAAGTCTCAGTAAAAGTACCTAGGTATTATCAGTAAAATGTACTTGGAGGTATCAAAAGTAAAAGTATGCATTATAAAGAACACAGGACTATTCATACAACCCCACTTCACAATACCTGAACTAACTCTTTCAGTTATTTCCAAACTTTGCACAGCTAACGGTGACTCAGCTAGCGCCAGCATAAACATTATTCATAACCTTATTGATTATCTTACTTTGGTAACCTACGTCACTGCTTTCTGCTAACGGCTGAGTGAACGTTTCATTTGGAAGAAAAACGTAAAGAACACAGATGGACCCGCCTTTTAAATGGTTACAGTATATAACGGTTAACTTTGATATCAGACAAATCCCAACCACAGCCCCATTCAGAAGAATTCAGCAGGAAACCAAACCAAACACTCATGATTCAACCTTTTCTGCTGAATGTAAAGCTGCATGTTTAGTACCAGTGGAAAAAATAATCTATTCACTGTATCGCGATTTTTTTCAGACATCTTTCAGATCTTTTTTTTCAGACTTTTTTCAGATCTTTTTTCAGTTCTTTTTTTTCAGACATTTTTCAGACTAATGTCTGGAAAAAAAGTCTGAAAAAGAATTCTGAAAAAAAAGAACTGAAAAAAATGTCCGAAAAAAAATATCTGAAAAATAAGATCTGAAAAAAATGTCCAAAAAAAAAGATCTAAAAAAAGTCTGAAAAAAAATATCTGAAGAATGTCTGAAAAAAAAGTCTGAAAAAAAATATCTGAAAAATGTCTGAAAAAAAGTATCTGAAAAATGTCTTGAAAAAAAGATCTGAAAAATGTCTGAAAAGAAAGTCTGAAAAAAAATTCTGAAATAAAATATCTGAAAAATGTCTGAAAAAAAATATCTGAAAAAAATCTGAGAATAAAATCTGAAAAAAAATATCTGAAAAATGTCTGAAAAAAAATATCTGAAAAATAAGATCTGAAAAAAGATCTGAAAAAAAGTCTGAAAAAAAAGTCTGAAAAAAAAGATCTGAAAAAAGATCTGAAAAAAAGTCTGAAAAAAAAGTCTGAAAAAAAAGATCTGAAAAAAAGTTTGAAAAGAAATTCTGAAAAAAAGTCTGAAAAAAAGATCTGAAAAAATTCTGAAAAAAAGATCTGAAGAATATCTGAAAAAAAAGATCTGAAAAAAGTCTGAAAAAAAAGTCTGAAAAAAAAGATCTGAAAAATGTCTGAAAAAAAGTCTGAAAAAAAGATCTGAAAAAAAGTCTGAAAAAAAATTATGAAAAAAAAGATCTGAAGAATATCTGAAAAAAAGTCTGAAAAAAGTCTGAAAAAAAAGTCTGAAAAAAATGATCTGAAAAATAAGATCAAAAAAATATATGAAAAATGTCTGAAAAAAAGATCTGAAAAATTTCTGAAAAAGAATCTGAAAAATAAGATCTGAAAAAAGTCTGAAAAAAAAAATCGGAAAATTGTCGGACAAAAAAAGATCTGAAAAAAGTCTGAAAAAAAAGATCTGAAAAAAGTCTGAAAAAAAAGTCTGAAAAAAAAGATCTGAAAAAAGTCTGAAAAACAATTCTGAAAAAAAATTCTAAAAAAAAAGATCTGAAGAATATCTGAAAAAAAGTCTGAAAAAAAGATCTGAAAAAAGTCTGAAAAAAAAGATCTGAAAAATAAGATCTGAAAAATGTCTGAAAAATAAGATCTGAAAAATGTCTGAAAAAAGTCTGAAAAAAAAGACAGAAAAAAAAGATCTGAAAAATGTCGGACAAAAAAAGATCTGAAAAAAGTCTAAAAAAAGATCTGAAAAAAAGTCTGAAAAAAAAGTCTGAAAAAAAGTCTGAAAAAAAGATCTGAAAAATGTCTGAAAAAAAGTCTGAAAAAAAAGTCTGAAAAAAAATTCTGAAAAAAAAGATCTGAAAAAAAAGATCTGAAAAATGTCGGACAAAAAAAGTCTGAAAAAAAAGATCTGAAAAAAGTCGAAAAAAAGATCTGAAAAATGTCGGACAAAAAAATCTGAAAAAAAAGATCTGAAAAATGTCTGAAAAAAAGATCTGAAAAATGTCTGAAAAAAAAGATCTGGAAAAAGTCTGAAAAAATGTCTGAAAAAAAGTCTGAAAAAAAAGATCTGAAAAAAGTCTGACAAAAAAGTCTGAAAAAAAATTCTGAAAAAAAAGATCTGAAAAATGTCTGAAAAAAAGTCTGAAAAAAAGATCTGAAAAAAGTCTGAAAAAAAGTCTGAAAAAAAGATCTGAAAAAAGTCTGAAAAAAAATTCTGAAAAAAGATCTGAAAAATGTCTGAAAAAAAGTCTGAAAAAAAAGTCTGAAAAAAAAGATCTGAAAAAAAAGATCTGAAGAATGTCTGAAAAAAAAGTCTGAAAAAAAAGATCTGAAAAATGTCTGAAAAAAAGTCTGAAAAAAAAGTCTGAAAAGAAATTCTGAAAAAAAAGATCTGAAGAATGTCTGAAAAAAAAGTCTGGAAAAAAAGATCTGAAAAATGTCTGAAAAAATTGTCTGAAAAAAAAGTCTGAAAAAAAGATCTGAAAAAAGTCTGAAAAAAAGTCTGAAAAAAAAGTCTGAAAAGAAATTCTGAAAAAAAAGATCTGAAGAATGTCTGAAAAAAAAGTCTGGAAAAAAAGATCTGAAAAATGTCTGAAAAAATTGTCTGAAAAAAAAGTCTGAAAAAAAGATCTGAAAAAAGTCTGAAAAAAAATTCTGAAAAAAAATATATGAAAAATGTCTGAAAAAAAGATCTGAAAAAAAAGATCTGAAAAATGTCAACAAAAAATACTTTTTTTTCAGACATTCTTCAGATCTTTTTTTTCAGAATTTCTTTTCAGACTTTTTTTTCAGACTTTTTTTCAGACTTTTTTCAGATCTTTTTTTCCAGACTTTTTTTCAGACAATTTTTTCAGACATTTTTCAGATATTTTTTTCCAGACTTTTTTTTCAGACATTCTTCAGATCTTTTTTTTCAGAATTTCTTTTCAGACTTTTTTTTCAGACTTTTTTTCAGACATTTTTCAAAAAATAAGATCTGAAAAATAAGATCTGAAAAATGTCTGTAAAAAAAGTCTGAAAAAAAAGTCTGAAAAAAAGATCTGAAAAAAGTCTGAAAAAAATTTCTAAAAAAAAAGATCTAAAAAATAGTCTGAAAAAAAAGTCTGAAAAACAATTATGAAAAAAGATCTGAAAAATGTCTGAAAAAAAGTCTGAAAAAAAAGTCTGAAAAAAAGATCTGAAAAAAAAGATCTGAAGAATGTCTGAAAAAAAAGTCTGAAAAAAAAGATCTGAAAAATGTCTGAAAAAAAGTCTGAAAAAAAAGTCTGAAAAGAAATTCTGAAAAAAAAGATCTGAAGAATGTCTGAAAAAAAAGTCTGGAAAAAAAGATCTGAAAAATGTCTGAAAAAATTGTCTGAAAAAAAAGTCTGAAAAAAAGATCTGAAAAAAGTCTGAAAAAAAATTCTGAAAAAAAATATATGAAAAAAGTCTGAAAAAAAATTCTGAAAAAAAAGATCTGAAAAATGTCAACAAAAAATACTTTTTTTTCAGACATTCTTCAGATCTTTTTTTTCAGAATTTCTTTTCAGACTTTTTTTTCAGACTTTTTTTCAGACTTTTTTCAGATCTTTTTTTCAGACTTTTTTTTCAGACAATTTTTTCAGACATTTTTCAGATATTTTTTTCCAGACTTTTTTTTCAGACATTCTTCAGATCTTTTTTTTCAGAATTTCTTTTCAGACTTTTTTTCAGACTTTTTTTCAGACATTTTTCAAAAAATAAGATCTGAAAAATAAGATCTGAAAAATGTCTGTAAAAAAAGTCTGAAAAAAAAGTCTGAAAAAAGATCTGAAAAAAGTCTGAAAAAAATTTCTAAAAAAAAAGATCTAAAAAATAGTCTGAAAAAAAAGTCTGAAAAACAATTATGAAAAAAGATCTGAAAAATGTCTGAAAAAAAGTCTGAAAAAAAGATCTGAAAAAAGTCTGAAAAAAAAGTCTGAAAAAAAAGATCTGAAAAATGTCTGAAAAAAAGTCTGAAAAAAAAGTCTGAAAAGAAATTCTGAAAAAAAAGATCTGAAGAATGTCTGAAAAAAAAGTCTGGAAAAAAAGATCTGAAAAATGTCTGAAAAAATTGTCTGAAAAAAAAGTCTGAAAAAAAGATCTGAAAAAAGTCTGAAAAAAAGTCTGAAAAAAAAGTCTGAAAAGAAATTCTGAAAAAAAAGATCTGAAGAATGTCTGAAAAAAAAGTCTGGAAAAAAAGATCTGAAAAATGTCTGAAAAAATTGTCTGAAAAAAAAGTCTGAAAAAAAGATCTGAAAAAAGTCTGAAAAAAAATTCTGAAAAAAAATATATGAAAAAATGTCTGAAAAAAAGATCTGAAAAAAAAGATCTGAAAAATGTCAATAAAAAAGACTTTTTTTTCAGACATTCTTCAGATCTTTTTTTTCAGAATTTCTTTTCAGACTTTTTTTTCAGACTTTTTTTCAGACTTTTTTCAGATCTTTTTTTCAGACTTTTTTTTCAGACAATTTTTTCAGACATTTTTCAGATCTTTTTTTCCAGACTTTTTTTTCAGACATTCTTCAGATCTTTTTTTTCAGAATTTCTTTTCAGACTTTTTTTTCAGACTTTTTTTCAGACATTTTTCAAAAAATAAGATCTGAAAAATAAGATCTGAAAAATGTCTGTAAAAAAAGTCTGAAAAAAAAGTCTGAGAAAAAGATCTGAAAAAAGTCTGAAAAAAATTTCTGAAAAAAAATATATGAAAAAAGTCTGAAAAAAAAGTCTGAAAAAAAAAGATCTAAAAAATAGTCTGAAAAAAAAGTCTGAAAAAAAGATCTGAAAAAAGTCTGAAAAAAAGTCTGAAAAAAAAGATATGAAAAATGTCTGAAAAAAAGATCTGAAAAAAGTCTGAAAAAAGAATCTGAAAAAAAAGATCTGAAAATAAGATCTGAAAAATGTCTGAAAAAAGTCTGAAAAAAAAGTCTGAATAAAAAGATCTGAAAAATGTCGGACAAAAAAAGTCTGAAAAAAAATATATGAAAAATGTCTGAAAAAAAGATCTGAAAAATTTCTGAAAAAAGAATCTGAAAAATAAGATCTGAAAAAAGTCTGAAAAAAAAAATCGGAAAAATGTCGGACAAAAAAAGATCTGAAAAAAGTCTGAAAAAAAAGATCTGAAAAAAGTCTGAAAAAAAGTCTGAAGAAAAAGTCTGAAAAAAGTATGAAAAACAGTTCTGAAAAATAATTCTAAAAAAAAAGATCTGAAGAATATCTGAAAAAAGTCTGAAAAAAAAGTCTGAAAAAAAAGATATGAAAAATAAGATCTGAAAAATGTCTGAAAAATAAGATCTGGAAAATGTCTGAAAAACTATCCATTAACTGTATCGTGTTTTTTTGTTATTACAATGTAGAAATAGATTTTTTAATGCCAGAATGGATATATCTGCTTCATCTGAGTCTATGTGGAGGTAGAAGGAAGTTACCACTTTTATTGTTGTAGTCTGAGTAACGTGACGTCATATCCGTTCCGTATCTGTCAACCAAAACAAACCTCAGAGGGTCTAAAACGTTGGAGGGTCAGCGTGGATACGACCTGCACCCTCCCATGTTAAATCCAGTGTGGTAAACACTACACATCCAGTAAAGGATGGAAACACTTTGGGTTTCACACATTGACAGGAAAAGCAGAGCTAGACAGAGCAGAGCTAAAGCTGCATCGTAACTCTGTCACGGACAGGAAACGTTATCGTATGGCGGTAACGTGGTGGTCGAGCCGGCCGTCGCTCTCATCTACGTGGTCAAATGGGCTGACGCTACGACTGTAGAGCACCCAGATACTGACATTTGTGTTCTCTGCATTGAAACGGCCCCGATGGAGCTGACCATGGATGGATAAAGAGAACGGAGCTGACGGGAGAGCTAGAGACCACCTTGGAGAAGTTACAGGAAGTAGACACGTGGGACTACGTCCGCTTTTCAAAATAAGGTGTTAACAAAGGGAACTTTATATACAAAATACATCTATGTAAATCAGATTGATGGATTATATTCACCAGAAGTATAAAACATTACATGTCCCTTATAAATTAAAAATAAAACACCACTAATCTGTGAGGGAAATGTCTTTATGCTTTGATTTCTGGTTTGCTGGATAATAAATGTAATAAATAATTCCTGTCAATGATCCTGATATATTTGACTTCAGGACATCTCTGACTACATACATGCTGAAAATCAAACATTTATACTGGATTCATTTAGATATTTTACAAAGTAAAAGTCCCTATAGAAGTGTATGATTCAACTTTTTCCCTTCATGGTCTAGTGGTAAACAAGTTAACATAAATCACAATAAATCAGAATATCGAATCAGCACCCAAGTATCGTGATCGTATGGAATCAGGAGGTGAATCGTCCGAGTTCTAGCATATAGTGTTTATAAATGTTAATTATTGGTGTTAAAATGTTGCCCAAAGAGCAAAAACCAACACTTGAATAACTGAACTTTTAACATGGTCAGTAGTCAGTTATCAGGGTTAAACTGTTCATGTCAACAGGTTAACTGACTTCTTCTGCCGTGGTCTCGTTAGTTCCAGTAATAAAAGTGTCTCCAGGTTTAATTACTATTAATTAGTGGATATTAAACGGCTCCAGTTAGCACCTGTAAGAGGACGGAGAGTGAGTGTAACAGTAGAAAGAGCACAGCCCGGCTCGGGCTTAATGCGTCCACATACCAGCCACTGCCTCATATGGTTTTGTGTGTGTGTGTGTGTGTTGGGATCATTTCAGAGGCTGAAACCTGAACCCCCCCCCCCAACTCTAACCAGTCCTCACACTCAGACACACACACACACACGTCGCTGTGGATGGCGAGGAAGCTGCGAACAAACAGGCGAACAGCCGGCGCTACTTGTGTGGAAAAAGAGGAATGGAGTGAGTGTTTGATGAGCGACTAGAGGGAGGGCGTGTGAGGAAGAGGAGGAGGAAGAGGAACTGGAAGGTGAAAAGAGCAGATTTGGTGTCACAGGAGCTGAAGAGGAGCGATCACAACCCGACTCCTCCTTCTTGCTGCTCCTAGGATATGATGCGGATTCTTCTTGAACTGATTGACCTTTGATTCGACTTCTTGACCTTCGACTTTCCGATGTGTCGAATCTGTGATTTTTCTCACCACATAACTGGACGTGAAAAGTTTCTCCGAGGCAACGAAACCCTGACTGAACTCTAACCATGAGTGAGTGAGTGAGTGAGTTGGGTATTTCCAGAACCTGAGACAGACGGCGTTGCCCTCCGCGGTCTGAACAGTCAGCAGTTTCATGCAAAACTCAACTGAGACTTAAAGTCCATTAAATCCTGGAAATGAAGCTAGAGTATCCTGGCTGCTCTGTGCATGTAACACCTGCACAAATGCATGTGAAACATATTGAGAAACTATAATAATTAACTGACTATTTTTAACTAAAACCGGAACATTCTTGCCCTGAAGACCCGGTTCAGTCCGGCTCCGCTCTTCCTGCAGGACTCTTCGGTCGTCGGTGGTGCAGAGAACTGGATTTTGCTCATTGAGACACAAACACATCTCAACAAAAGGATTATTTGATTGCATGTGGAGACGATCAGAAAGAACAGAAACAGGAGGAGGAGCACCAGCTGCCTCCAGAGAGAAACTAACCGCCAACAGACCGAACAGCCAGCGACCGTCAGCAGATGGAGAGGAAGGTGAGGAAACAGTCGTATGTATTGCAATGTTTTTTTAATACCAGAATCGATATATTTGCTTCATCTGAGTCTATGTGGAGGTAGAAGGAAGTTACTGCTTTTATTGTGGTAGTCTGAGTAGCGTGACTCAGCCCTCGTCAACAGCTTGTTTAGTTTTAGTTTTCCTTCGTTGTCTAGCTGGAGTTTCCTTGTGTTGTCTGTTTCAGCACATTTTTTTTAAACTTCATGGCTTTTATTAACGGCTGCAACAAACTGATACAGAATCATAGACTGCATATAAGAGGTGGACATAGTCACCGTGACGTCACCGTGACGTCACCGTGACGTCACCCCGCTGGTTTGTGGACGGCTCTTTTGTATTCTCAAGTTCGACATTTTAGCCGCTGTCATCTTGGTTTTAGCAAGCATCCAGGAAGAGCGCCGGTCGTCGATCCCGACTTTCATAGTGGTCAAACGGCGGTACTACAACGACTGTGTCCATCACGTGATGCCATCGGGCCCAAAAATACTTTTTCCCATAGACTTCCATTGATAAAGAGACATCTGTAACTCAGAGGATCATTTATTTTGAGGTGAATCAACTTCCCAGTATGAACACTCTAATAGTCCTTATTTAAATCATCAGGTCCTAAAAGTTATAAAACGCACTAAAAGCTGAATCCAGAGTTATTTCCCTTCCTCCGTTCATGTGAATGTGACCCAGACCGAGGCTGGAGCGCCAAGGCGTGACGACGGCGTGACGTTAGGACTGAGCGGGCGCTGCTGTGCCAAGATCCGGGTACTTTTCCAGACGGAAGTGGAGCCATTTAGGCTTCATGCTCCACTGAGACACTCTCATAGGAATGAACGAGTCCCCGCCTACAACGCTGGATCCAGTTCTCTCTATACATCCATGGTTTTTCGCCGTCACCATCTTGTTTTTTTACAACCAGAAGTGGCACGAGTGGGCGGAGCTAAGTACAACCGAACACTGAATAAGACATTTTTAGGCGACTTTCGTGAAGTGAAAACACACTGTGAAAGGGTTAACGTTCTAAGACGAAAACACAGACAACTCCCAGACTGGACAACGCCGTGGTAGCGACCTGTCAATCACCAAGTAGCCCCGCCCTGAAGCGTCCCCTGCTTTATGGTCTATCTGACTCTAAATGGGACCATCATTTACTAAATGAACATCATGCTGTATTGAAGAACACTTGAAACTAGAGATTGAGACCATAAACTCATGTTTACAATGTTTACTGAGGTCATAAATCAAGAGAGAAGTAGAAGCTCATTTTCTATCAGACTTCTATGCAACCAGAGGAGTCGCCCCCTGCTGGCTGCTAGAGAGAATGCAGGTTTACGGCTCTTCAGCATCGGCTTCACTTCTCAGAGTTTTCATAGAGCTGAATTAAAGCCAGTGGCGGCCTGGATGGAAACTAAAAACCTAAAGTATGTCTGCAGTGACTTTAGTATGTACAGTTTAGTTTTACGGTTGTATTGGTCTAAAATGTTCAGTCCCTCTGAAACAGACAGAGGAGTTCATTCAGTCCGTTGTGGTGTCACCAGGAGGAGGTGAAGTTCGGCGGAGCGGCCATGTCGCTGCCGACGGACCTGAGCTGCCTGCAGGGCGGCGGGGGAGCGGAGGGCCAGGTGGCGCTGGCCACGCTGGAGAAACAGCTCATCTGTCCCATTTGTCTGGAGCTCTTCAACAAGCCCGTGGTCATCCTGCCCTGCCAGCACAACCTCTGCAGGAAGTGTGCCAACGAGCTCTACCAGGTCGGTGAGACAGGAAACACACGGAGGACGCCGATAACGTCTATTTATACACGCTTCTATACTCACAGCTCTGTACATGTGTGTAGTACTGGATGTGCTGGAACACACACTCATCTTTCAGCACACACTCTTTATACCATGACAGTCCTGCATTGTTCAACACACACATACTTATAACAAAGCCCACATCAGATGTGTGTGTGTGTGTGCGTGTGTGTGTGTGTGCAGTGGATTATCAGTGTCTAAAATTGGACGTGTGGATGTTTAACTGGTTTGCTCATGTGCATCAAAACTGCCTCCTGTGACCTCTGTTTACTGCTATTGTTCAGAGCGTGGCGTGTAAACTAAGAACGAAGTTTATTTGCACAAGAACTCAAAAGTGCAAAATCCGATGTGTTTATCCTCTGAGGATCATGAACATCTGTAGAACATTTCATAGCAATCCGTCTCATATTGGTGGTCGATCACGACGTTACCGGACGGAGCTACCGATGAATGAAAACTGTTTATTATCACAAATGTAAATCAACATTACCTCTTCCACTCAATTTTATATTTTCCAGTATTATTTTAAGGCAGATTAATATGAAGCACCAAAACCTCTTGGTTGTATCTAGTGAAGCCCGTCTGTTAAACAGTGTTGGACGCGGGGGAGACCGTAGCTTTGGTCTCCAGGACCGGAGTCTCTGCGGTACTCTGCTCCTCTGCTCCTCTGCCTGCCTTCACTCACACACCACGCTCCTTCTCTCTCTCTCTCTCCACCTCTCACGTGCATGCTGCTCACTCCACACTGCAGAAGAGTTAGTTTAGCTCTGAGAATATCTAGTGAATGTTCAGTGGACGTTTGTGCAGAAATAACTGCTGCAGCTCCTCCAGACCAACAGAGGTTTCCCGTGTCTTGTGAAGTGACGGGGCTCCGCAGAGAGAAACGTTATCGTCTCCCACCAAAACTCCGGCGTCTCCCCCGTTCCCTCCGGCCGCGGTCGGGAGGCTGAGGCGGGAAAAGCCAACACTAGGATCAGCATTGATTCATGGAGAGACCTTGGTCTGGTCAGCTAACATTACTGCCAAGCAGCTGAAATATAGAGTGATATGGTGCTTTTAGCTGACGTGTGTCTCCTCACTGTGTTGAGCGATGCTCCTTCATGTCTATGTAGAGCGAGCACAAGTGCCAGCAACAGGACGCTGACTTTAGTTGACTTAACGGACACAGGTGAAGCTGTTAACAAGACATTTCTGATTCTTACTAACAGTCTCTTTAACGTCACTTGCAATCATTTGTAATTATTTTAATAGTTTAATTATTCAACCCCACTGCCTCGCGGTCCGCCGCTGGACAGTCTGAGTATGTCCAGTAAGATCACGCCTCATACTCAGGAATTCCTGCTAATTGAGTGTACATCCTGTCATTTCTCACGAACACAAAATCCACATATTGTTGACATACTCAAGGCCACATACTCAATTCTATGTCGAAAGAAAAATAAAGTGTGTTAACAAGTTTGGTTCATACATCATATTATCTGAATACAAGAGAGCCACTATAATAATAATGATATGATAATAATAACATGTTGACATGACTTCACTTCCTGTTTTACCAGAACACTTTCTTAGAATATAGATCTTGTTGTCCTGCGCTCTTCCTCACCGCTGACGTCTCTAGTTTTACTGTTTCCTAATCTGAGATGCTCTCACGTATTTTCCCAGTAACATTTCACCACCCAGCAGGACTCACATGCACAACCAAACAACACTATACATGTTTACTTGCATGTTCACGTGTGGGTTTTTTTGCATGTGAGATGGAAACTTAATAGACTCCTCCCCCGCTGTCGTGCTCGTGTTCGTGACCTTTGACATCAAAAAGGTCAATCTGTTTGTATGCATGCTTATCCAACGTATACAGTCTGCTATCAGCAGCCTCTTCTAACAGCTAATCTTCCTAAAGGCCTCAACTTTTAATATCTGTATCATTGTCGTTATATACTGCTGCAAAGTACTGAAAAAAAACAGATCATTTTTAATAATTTTTGCTTCCAAATGTCTCATACTGTCACGGCCGGTATGATTGTGAAACGGGTATTAAATTATGTTCTATGTGGTATTAAAATTGAACCCTGCTAGAGCAGACTAAATATTTTTTGGCATATTTGTACACCACGTCTCTGTGTTGTGTTTGTTTGTCTACCAGCTGATCCGTCAGTCCGTCCCAGCAGCAGCTGAAGCTTATTAAAGGACACTATTTCAGGACGCGTTACATCTCCAACCGTCCCTCGTCTCTCTGCTCATCATCATCTGTCCCCCCCCCCCTAAACTCTCTATTCTCTAATTGGGTTCCACTTCGGCTCAGTTTTCTCGTGATCTCTGGTTTTATGTTTCCATCTTTAACTGTTGAACTATCCGTCCATATTTCTGTCTTTTAGTCTAAAGTGAACAGCTGTCAACTAAAATAAATTTGGGGAAATAAAATAAGGGAGGAAATACAAAGGGAAAATTGAGCATAAATAAATAAATAAATACATTTAAAAATAAATATGAAATGTATAAAAAATGCATAAGTAAATAAAAATAAATTTAAAAATAAATAATATATTTAAAAAAATAAAATAAAAATAAATGCATAAATAAAATTAAACCGAAGCGTAAATAAATAAAGGAATTAATACAAAGATAAATAAATAATGAAGCAAATTAAAACAGAAATATCAATTTATGTCACATTTTATCAATTAATTAATGCCTACATTTATTTTGAATATTATTTTTTCTACATTTAATGACATTTATTTATTCATTTATTTTTGGTAGGTTTTGTCCCCCATAATAAATGAATACTTACATTTAAAAATAAATATAAAATAAAAAATAAATAAGTACTAAAATAAAAGCATGAATAAAAAATAAATACATACATTTAAAAATTCCTAAAAATAAATACAGAAATAAATAAAAGTGTAATTTAACAGAAAAGTAAATAAATAAGCGAATTATTATCAAAAGTAAATAAATACAAAAGCAAATTTAAACAGAAATATCAATTTATTTCAAATGTTATCAATTAACTAATGGCTACATTTATTTAATATTATTTTGCTATGTTTAATGACATATTTATTTATTTATTTATTGAGTCATTTATTTAATTATTCATCTATTTTTGATTTTGGTAGGTTCCGGCCCCCATAATAAATAAATACATACATTTAAAAATAAACATAAAATAAAAAATAAATAAGTACAAAAATAAAAACATGAATAAAAAATAAATAAATAAATAAAGGAATTAATATCAAAAGTAAATAAATAAAAAAGCTAATTAAAACAGAAATATCAATTTATGTCACATTTTATCAATTAATTAATGACGACATTTATTTTTATTATTTTTTCTACTTTAAATGGCATATTTATTTATTTATTTATTTATATTTATTTTGGCAGTTTCGGTCCTCCATAGCATCTAGATCATATTTGCCTCCTCCTTATTAGAGTTCCTCACTTTGATGTATAACACCAACTGTTATTTTGACTTCATCCAGAGACCAGCAGAGTAAACACGAGGTCCTCTCTGAGAGTCCCTGAGTGTCTCTGAGTGTCTCTGAGAGGCTCATAGTGTTTACAGGCTGGATGGTGAACGGGGGATTTCTTGGTCCTGTTTTTCCCCAGTAACCCGTCCTGAACCAGCTCTGACTTCACCCACTGAGACTGATACTAAACTGTTGCTAATTATTGAAATCCCAGCATGCAGCTGTGTTGTGAGACAACAAACTCCAGCTGTTGTGTGTTGCCAGGCGGTGGTGGAGGGTTAAAGGTCATTCTCATACGTCTGGATGTCCCTTCCGTCTGTGCAGCCCTCCCTGTTCCAGGCTCGGACCACCATGCAGGTGAGCAGCGGCCGTTTCCGCTGTCCGTCCTGCAGACACGAAGTGGTGCTGGATCGCCACGGCGTCTACGGTCTGCAACGAAACCTGCTGGTGGAGAACATCATCGACGTCTACAAACAGGAAGTCAGCAGCAACGCCACGAGGTGAGGAGACGATCAGAGGACATTTATGATGTAAAACATGCTTCCATACATCCATCCAGGTGTTTAAAGACGTGGTGTCTCTCTCTCCAGCTCCCTCCCTCCTCCTCCACCTGCTGCTGCTCAGCTCACATGTTCAGACCATGAAGGTGAGAAGGTGAACATCTACTGTCTCACCTGTCAGCTTCCCACCTGCTCTCTCTGTAAAGTGTTCGGGGCTCATCAGTCCTGTCAGGTGGCTCCTCTGACTGACGTCTACCAGCAGCAGAAGGTAGTACTCTAATAATACTATAATAATACTATGATGCTGTGGTGTGCGTGAGGATTATAACAGTGTTTTTCATGTTTTCATAGCTTTAACTACGTCTATTTTACTTCTGAATGTTCAAAGCTGTTGTTTTCTTTAGATTCCTTCAATCCTTCTATGAACACCAACCTGCAGAGATACTATACGTAGCAGCCTCCACTGTTCTTTTATTGTGTCAGATATTTTAGATTTTATTTCTATGTGGTAATGAAATGCAAGCTTTTTAAACAAACCAGTCGGCAGAAAAAATGTCGGCATTGTACGTTTCTGCAAACCCCGGGATGATGTCGACGTTTCTGAACCCACAATACATTTCATAAATACGTTTCATAAATATGTTTAATATCAGCCTCATGTCACGCTCACAGAAACGCACAGTGCCACGTGGTTAAAGTTGTGAAACAATTGTTCAGGTTTAGGAAACAAAACTACTTGGTTATGGTTAGAAAGAAGATCATGGTGTGTGCTCAAATAATAACGTAAAAACGTAACTAGCATATATAAATAACAACGCCCTTAGAAAATGTTCGTTACAAGTAAAGTTACGAAACAAGCGTAACATTGTAAAAAAAAAAGACATTTTTCAGATCTTTTTTTCCGATTTTTTTTTCGGACATTTTTCGGACTTTTTTTTCCAGATTTTTTTTTTCGGACATTTTTTTTAATCTTTTTTTCGGACATTATTTCAGACTTTTTTTGTCCGACATTTTTCAGATCTTTTTTTTCTGACATTTTTTCAGACTTTTTTTTCGGAATTTTTTTTAGATCTTTTTTTTCAGACTTTATTTTTTTTCAGACATTAAATCAATCTGCACTTTCAGATTCACAGCCTGATTCCAAAACTGTTCCTTATTGGTTATATCACGTTAATGATCTATTAGGGTTTAAATGTTACCTATAAAACCTATAATATATAATATATAAATAAAACCAGGCAACGTTGACTGGACTTATAATCATGAGTCTTAATAACAAGTTTACTTCTCCTTGTTTGTCAGGATGAGCTGAGTGGAGGAGTTCGTTCTCTGGTGGCGGTCAACGACAAAGTCCAAGGTTTGATCGACCAGCTGGAGGAGACCTGCAGAAACATAGAGGTGTGTGTGTGTGTGTGTGTGTGTGTGTGTGTGTGTGTGTTATTAATCACCGAGGGGAAATTACATTTTTTCACTCTGTTATATACAGCTGCCCCTGACAGGCACCCCGAGCAGTTGGGGGTTTGGTGCCTTGCCAAGAGGCAAACTGGCATCTCTCCAGCGACCAGTTCACACTCAGTACTTAGGAGTAGACTAGACTGCGCACTAGAGTGAGCAGCTGTTTAGGGAACTACTCAGACTATTATATTATATATATAAATACATATATATACCGTATATATATATATGTATCTATATAAAACCTGTAAACCTGGAGGTATCTCTCTCTCTGTCTAAAGGCTAGCCTGTATGTAGTAATAACTTTTAAGTTTTTTTTTTATATTGTAACTTGTTTTACAGTCACAGTTTGTAGTTCATATATGGAGGACGGAACCTGCTAAAATCAAAAATAAATAAATAAATAACTCGATAAATGAATATATATGCCATCAAATTCACTAAAAATAATAAAATTATATATTCTACTGTTCTATTAAACTCCCCCTTTTATTTCCCATTTTATTTAATTATTTATTTATCAACTCTTAAATTTATATATTTTTTTGGATTATTGTTTTTAATTTGTTTTAGATTTATTTTTTAATTTTATTTAATCAATATATGTAAGTTGCATGTATTTATTTATGTATTTATTTATTTCTGCATGGGGTTTGGGCTGACAGCCACAGTCAGGTATGGAATTAGAATAAAGAATATGCCGGCCTTATCATTTAATTTATCCTTTATTAAATTCCATATAAATGTCTCTGAGACTTGTAAACCTGGAGGTATCTGTGTGTGTAAAGGCTAGCCTGTATGTAGTAATAACTCTGTTTATTTCTCATATACTAACTTATTTTACTGTCACATATATTCAGTTTTTAGTTGATATAAAGTGTGAAAACATTTAGTTTTGTTCACTAATCTTCATTTTTATCTCTTTCAGGAAAACTGTAAAACTCAGAAACAAAATGTTTGTGAGAAGTTCAGTCAAGTGTTTTCTGTCCTGGAGGAGAGACGGAAGGTCGGACTTCACGTTAAACACATTTATTATTGAATGTCTTTGATATGGTTTTGATTAACGGTGATGGAATGTAACTATTACTATTACTCACGTTCTGTCATTTTAATATAATTTGATTAAGTATTTCCATTTTCTGCTACTGTATACTTCTACTTCACTACTCAGAGGATAATAAAAGATTAACTATAATACTAATCGACCCTATAATATATATATATATATATATATATATATAGTATCTCAAATTGGCTCCACCTTAAAATGCTCTTACATGTATTTGTCAGTGATAAAAACAGAATAATATAATATTCTATAATAATATATGATAATAATATAACACTTTGAAAGGAGCCGTTCTGCATAATGAGTACATTTTGCTGATAATAATTATATTTTTAATTTTTACCTTTAATGGAGTTATTTCTAGTTTTACTAAAGTAAAAGATCTGAGTACTTCTTCCACTACTGCTGATAAAGTACTAATTAAATATACATGTGTAGTAGTAATAGCAGTAATATTGTCAATAATAGTAATAGTACTGGCAATAGTAGCATCTGAATAAACAATCATGAAATATAAATTAATGTTACATAAAAACTACATTTCAGGATGTAGATTGACTCCTCGTATATTTTACATTATAATATTTTTTCTTACATGCTGATATGCATTAAATAATAACTATATAAAGTGCATGTCTGTACGTTGTAGTAGTATATATATATGTAATGGTAGTAAAAGCAGCAGTAACAGAACTCATAGTTGTAGTTAAATCATTATTATTGTCTTCATCGTCTCGTTGCAGGTGATGACGCAGCGAATCAGCACCGAGCAGGAAGAGAAGACGGGCCACGCCCAGGCGCTGGTGCGTTGCTATGGCGACAGCGTGGAGGCCAACAGCAAGCTGATGGAGAGAGCAGCCAGCAGCATGGAGGAGCCAGACATGGCTGCCTTCGTTCAGGTTTATTATTCATTTAACATTTATATATATATATATATATATATATAATATTTTAAACCTGATTTCCTTTAAATTGTTTTGATCGACTTTTGGACGATGAAGAATTGATCACGTTGTGGTTGTAATCTGGATTTCTGATCAATGACCTTCTTTCAGTCCTATTGGGCTGTTTAAAGGAGACGGGACAAACCGGACATTACAAACATTATTATCTTTTTATTATTTATGTATTTATGTATTTATGTATTTATTTATTTATGTATTTATTTATTTATTTATTTATTTATGTATTTATGTATTTATTTATATATTTATTTATTTATTTATTTATTTATTTATTTATTTATATATTTATTTATTTATTTATTTATTTATTTATTTATTTATTTATTTATTTATTTATTTATTTATTTATCTATTTATTATCATTATTTATTTATTTATTTAAGGAACCATAGCTGCATTAACATTAGCATCTACATTTTCCTTAAAGTACCAAAAGTAAAAGTACTCACTATGCAGAATAGCTTTTTATTTCTGAATAATGTATATTATATATATTATTGTATTATAATTATTGATGCATTAATGTGTTCATCACTTTAATGTTGCAGCTGGTAAAGGTGGAGCTCATTTTAATGACTTTATATACTGCTGGGTAGTTTAATCTTTAATAATACATCATAAATGATTTATATTTTGTTTTAATAATCTCAATCTGCAAAGTAATTAAAATAAATACATAAATAAATGTAGTGGAGTAAAAAGTACAATATTTCCCTCTGAAATATAGTGGAGTAGAAGTATGAATAAATAAATACATAAATCAATCAAGCAATCAATCAAAATACTTAATAAATAAATAAATACAATTAATACAATGATTCAAATGTATAAAATAAATAAAATAAATAAAATAAATTAAATAAATTAAATAAATTAAATAAATTAAATAAATTAATTAAATTGAAATGCTTAAGTAAAGTGTAAGTACCTTTAAATTATACTTAAGTGCAGTATTTGAGTAAATGTAGTTACCACTGCTCATCATGATCATTTAAGAGCTGCACGTTTTAGCTTTTCTGATGATCACTTCTGGTTGGATAATTATTAAAAAACTAGAGTTGTGTTTTAGGAAGGGGAAGTTCTTTGTTTGGAATTTAATGTTGAACGTCAGATGTTCTCTTCTTTCTGAGAAATGGTTGTTGTTGTCCATGTACACAGTAAACAACTTCTACTGATATTACTCTGGTTAAGTTGAGATTTGAAGTGCTATGAATGAGGCCTGGATGTCGCAGCAGGTTGGAGACTTGTTCAGCATCGTGTTCGTTGGGTTTGTTTCTACATCTTGTGCTGAGTTGTCTCGAAAATAATCTTATTATCTTTTTTTCTCACTTCCTCCCTTCAGAATTCAAGAGAGCTGATCACAATGTGAGTATTAAAATGTTGTTTCTTACCTATGATGTAGTTTGATATTTTATTTTCTAAACTGAATCATTTGTTTAAATTTAGAGACCGCAATCCTTTATTGTTTCCTTTTTCATCCATACACTCTTTCCTCCTGTCTCCTCCTGTCTCCTCCCGTCTCCTCCCGTCTCCTCCTGTCTCCTCCCGTCTCCTCCCATCTCCTCCCGTCCTCAGGGTGATCACAGCGACGGGCTCCGGTCCGTCTGAGACTCTGAAACCAGGTTATGAGAGTTTGAGTCACTACAGATTTAACTTCAGCAGACAGGAGAACGCTCTGAGGAGCATCGACTTCCTCAAAGGTAACAAGAGGGAAACCTCTTTAAAAGCTTGACTTCATAAGACTCTGTTTATTTTGAATGGGAGACATTTCACCTGCAACTAACCAGAGGAATTTATATGCACTCTGGAAAAATGTTCTACAAAGACAATAACAAGGAAACATTCATAAACAAACTAAATCCTCAGTGTGCTTGTTGTGAAGGCTGAACCGTGACGCTGCCAGACTGCATGTGATATCGACTCAGTAACTTCATCTGCATGAGTTTCCTTTTTTATTTCAGGTCTTTGAGTCTGATCCAAAAATAGTTGGTAGCTGCAGTCAGTAAAGAGATGAGTGAGAAGATTCACTCTCCAATGAATGAAATAACCAAAATGATCAGTATGACTCTGAGTGTGTCAGCGGTGGAGGAAGTATTCAGATCCTTTACTGCAGTACAAGTACTGTGAAAAGACTCCACTACTAGTACAAGTACTGTGAAAATACTCCACTACTAGTAGAAGTCCTGTTCAGTCTCAGCAGGTTGTGTCGTCTCTCTGCAGTTGTGGAAGACGTTCCTGAAGAACCGGCGGTGGAACCCGAGCCAGAAGAACCCAAAGAGCCTCCGGTCCAGAACGTAGAACCAAAACACCATCAGGAAACCTCCGCCCAGAACCTGGACTCTGTTGTAGAACCAGTTAAAGAGGAGCTGATCCCAACACCAGTGGAACCAGCTGCACCAACACCAACACCAACACCAACACCAGCTCCAGCTCCAGGTCCAAGTCCAGGTCCAGGTCCAGGTCCAGGTCCAGGTCCAGGTCCAGGTCCAGGTCCAGGTCAAGCTCCAGCTCCAGCTCCAGCTCCAGCTCCAGCTCCAGCTCCAGCTCCAGCTCCAGCTCCAGCTCCAGGTCCAGGTCCAGGTCCAGGTCTGATGAGGGACTCTGTGGAGCCAACAGGGGCAGAGACTGAAGACCCAGAAGACTTCATTGATGGAGGATCTGGTCTGATGAAGACCAAGGAAGAGGAGGATGAGGAGGAAGAGGAAGAGGAGGTAGAAGAGGAGGAGGAGGAGGAGAGATGTGCAGCTCCTGATCCAGTCAAAGAGGGAACCGTCTGTGAGGACCAGGAGGGAATGAGCACTCAGCAGGTACCGGATCACACCTGCTTCTCTTTATGGGTAAACCATCCAGAGTTCTTTAGACCAGCAGCTGATTATCTGCTGTTAGCTTGTTAGTGATAATTACATAATTCATATTTTGATATTGGAAATTAGTTTCTGCTGTAAAATGAAACCAGGCAGCCTCTGGTCTCAAACTGTAAACTTTGAAAATCACAGAAACTATTAATTTGCTGATCTGAGACAAAGTAGTTTGTTGACTATATATATATTTATTTAGTTAGACCAGGGGTCAGAGGTCAGAGGTCAGCAACCTGCGGCTCTTCAGCTCCTCTCTAGTGGCTCCCTGTGGATTTATAAAAATGGAAATGAATAACTGTTCTTTTCTTTATTTTCATTTTTATTTATCATTGTTGTAGGTCTATGGTACGACGGTATGACGGAGTATTAGGGCCACATCGAGGAAAAAAATTAATCTGAGATTTAGAGAATAAAGTCATAATATTAGTATATATATATATATATAAAGTAGTAATTTTACGTGTTATTTTCTTTTTTTCTCGTAATATTCTGACTTTATTGTGTAAATCTCAGATGTTTTTTCCCTCAATGTGGCCCTAATACTCCGTAGTACATTGTCTCTTTGGCCCTCACTGCATTAGACTGATATACTGTATACTTAGACTATAAACTGTGTTACCTTCATCACAATGATCACATGTGTTGCGGCTCCAGACAGATTTTATTTTGCCTAAAATGTCTCTTTAGATAGTAAAGGTTGCTGACCCCTGCGTTAAAATAACTTTATTCTCACGTGGAACAGCAGCTTTCAATTCAGCCTAAAAGGATGGAAATTGATCTGAAGACATTTTGTAAGATTTGGAAAATGGTCCTTCGTTGGTAAAAAGGCTCAAAAGTGAATGTAAAATCTTCTGTTTGACTTTTTAACTGTCTTCCTTCACATATGAGTGTGAGGCAGTAGGTGAAGCAGAGAGTGAGACGGAGGACAAACACGATGCTCAGGAAGAAGAAGATGAAGAAGAAGAAAAGCAGGTGATGAAGGAGGAAACAGACGCTACGTTTTACCCCGGCTGGTACAAACCCAAAAAGAAGGTTTGTGATGCGGAGCAGACGATGCGTTCACACCAGACTGGAGGTGAAGGCCGAGTCGAGGATCTGACCCAGGAACAGAGCCCGTCTTACCCAGAACCACCTCCACCTGGACCACCTTCCACTGAGCTCCACACCCAGACACACCTTCCTCTCCCTCGTCTCCAAGAGTCAGAAACCCAACCTCCACCTCTTCACGCTGCTATCACAGAGGAGGAAGATGAGGAGGAGGAGGAGGAGGAGGAAGACTTGCAGGGCTGGGTGTGTCTACCTGGAGCTGTGGATAGAAGCTTCAGTCTGGTAGAGGGCAGTTTTGATCTTGGAGACAGTTTGTCTGATGATAACGAGAGTCCATCATCTGCACTAACACCTCTAGCTGGGGTTCAGAGGTCAGACGTGGATGAAGGTCGTGCGACGGAGGAACCAGAAGAGAAACGTGACGAGGATCATTTAGATGTAAAATGTGCCTCAGAGCTGAAAGAAGGGGGGTTAGGAGAGGGTGAGACGGTGAATGGAGAGCTGGAAGAAGGAAGGTGTGATGAAAGGAAAGAAGAGACGGACGCTGTCTCTGTGAGGGAGGATGACGATGATGATGATGATGATGATGATGATGATGATGGTGATGGTGGTGTGAAGAGCACAGATAGGTTGGGAGAGTTTGAGGCTGATAGTTCAAAGAAAGAGGAGGATGGAGAGAAGACTGAAAGTGAAGAAGAGAGAATAAGCTCCTCTGTGTCTCTGCAGGTCAGTGTTGTCTGGTTTTACCTTCTTCTTCATCATCGTCATCATCGACCGGGCTGTTTGCACTCTTCACCCACCTGCTGATGTGTCTACACCTCCTTCACATCGTCTTCTTCTTCTCTCTTCTTCTGTTGGGTTGTTTCACGTTTGGCTGAAGCTGCTTTACCACTTTGGTCTCTGTGTTGTTGTCGTGCTGGAGAATGGAGAGAGAGGAGGAAGGAAGGAAGGAGGAAGAAAGGAGGAAGGAGGAAGGAGGGAGGACGGAGGGGAAACTATTTCATATTAAATCATTAAATAATTAATTTCAATGAAGAGCAAACTAACTTTTTTTGTACTTAAAGGAGTCTCCAAATAATGTTGTTAGCATTCAGAGACGGTGTAGAAGAAGTATTCAGATTGTTTACTGAAGTAAAAGTACCAAAACAACAATGTAAAAATATATTTTTCTGCAGAAAACTGCCCCCAATAATAATAATAATAATAATAATAATAATGATAAATAATCATATTAATAATAATCACCATCATAATCATTACATTATTTTTATTTTATTATTATTATGACATTATTACTCAAGCATTAATGTAATAACAGGATTTTATTGTTGTAGTTTGTTGAGGTGGAGCTAATTAATTTTTAATTATTTTGCATAAAACTGCCACTAATGATTATTATGGATTAGATTATGGATTAATCTGCTAATTATATTCATGATTAATTTCGTTTTTTTGTTGTTGTTTTTTTTAAACTCACCTTCACAATGTTTTTTTTGTCTAACTAACGGCCCAAAAAAAAAAAAAATTGAATTAATTAAAATTATTAAGGAAGGCAGGTTTATTTATAAAGCACATTTCAGCAACAAGGAAATTCAAAGCACTTTACATAAAACATTAAAAGCATCGAGACAATGTGCAAAAGAAACATATAAAAGATTAAATAAGATGCAAAATAAGATGAAATAGAATACATACAATGCATAACATAAGACGGAAAATAAAACGCACTGAAGAAAAATTATGTAATAAAAAATAATAATAAATTTATATTTATATTATAAATTCATAATAAATATAAAATTATTATATATAAAAAAAAGATAATAATATTAATAATGATAATAAAATCAGTTCACTCTGTGGTGAAGATTTTAATTTGTTTTAGATAAACTAACTTTAAGAGTATTAATAATTCAAAGGAAAAGCAGCAACTCTTCACATTTGTGAAGCTTGAGCTATGAAAGGTTTTTGCATTGAAAATGTTATCAAAATAGTTGCCATGTAAATCAATTAATCAGCTGCACTTGTATATTTTAATATATTTTCTGTGCAAAAATCCCAATTTGTAAAGTAACTAACCTTGCAAAATATTTGTAGTGCAGTAAAAAGTAGAATATCTCCCTCTGAATTATAGTGGAGTAAAAGTATAAAGTGGTATTAGAAGAAAATACTCAAGTAAAGAAGAAGTACCTCAAATTTGTACTTAAGTAAAGTTACATACGACCACCGGATACAGTTCTGAGTCTTCTTTCCTTCCTCCTTCCTCCTTCCTTCTCCACGTTACAGTCTTTTTGTTGCAGCATCATCTCTCCATCCTCTCTCTCCTCCACCTCAGATCTTCTCGTCTCCTCACTTTGACCACGTGTCTCGTATGTATCTCATCATTTCCTCCTCCTTCATCCACCTCTTTCTCTCTCTCTCTCTCTGTCTCTCTCCATCCCTCCATCCCTCCATCTTCCTGCAGGCTGTCACGCTGCTCTTCTACCTGCTGGCCTTCCTGGTCATCCTGCAGAGGGTTTGGGCTTACATCGGCTGCTTCATTTGCACATAACAGCAGCAGGAGACACGTCCACCCTCACTGCTGCTCAGCTCAGGTACACACTCACCTGCTGCTCAGCTCAGGTACACACTCACTTGCTGCTCAGCTCAGGTACACACTCACCTGCTGCACAGCTCAGGTACACACTCACCTGCGGCTTAGCTCAGGTACACACTCACCTGCTGCACAGCTCAGGTACACACTCACCTGCTGCACAGCTCAGGTACACTCTCATCTGCTGCTCAGCTCAGGAACACACTCACCTGTTGCCTCCAACAGGAAAGCTTTTATTTTGGAAAGCAGGAGAGTTGATGGTTACAGCTGCAGATCTATCTATCTATCTATCTATCTATCTATCTATCTATCTATCTATCTATCTATCTATCTATCTATCTATCTATCTATCTATCTATCTATCTCTTGCCTCTGCTGACACCTTGTGGTAGAACCGTGTAACTACAGTTAGTCAGTAAAGAAAGTTTATTTCAATCAAATAAATTAAATTAAAAAATATAATCAACTAAAAATCATAATAACAGATTAACTCTATGACTTTAATCTATTAATAATTAATATCGTATTTTATTTATAATATATATTTATTCTTGCTGTTTGTTTTTTTTTCCAAAGTTTGGAGCAAAACCTTCTCATAAAGTTAATTCTCAATACTCAAAGTATTGTACTTAAATACAATTTTGAAGTATCTGTACTTTACTTGAGTATTACCAATTCATGCTGTTTTAAACTTCTACTCCACTATATTTATCTGACAGCTTTAGTTACTTTACAAATTAAGATCTTATGTACAAAACAAACAGAGAACTTTGAAAATATGAATCATTGTAAAATATAAAAATTGAGTTTAAATGATTTTTACGTAAACATGCCTGAAACGTTTTAAGGTTTCAGCCTCTCAAATGTGAATATTTTCAGTTTCTCTTCGTCTTAAACGACAGTAAAGACATTTGAAGGTGACATTAATTGATGACATATTTTCTCACTATTTTCCTACGTTTTACAAATCAAACAATAAATAAACTGATCAGGAAAATAATAAGCAGATTAATCCATAATGAAAATAATCATTGTACAAAATAGTTAAACATTTGCTCGACCAGCCAACTACAGGAATATAATTCTACTTAAACATTAAAGCATACAACCCCCTTTATTTCCTTTTTTTTAAAGCTAAATCTATTATTTGATTTCATAGAATTTGTTTCTCTCTTTTATTTTTTTAATTTTATTTTCTATTTATTTATTTATTTATTTATTTATTCATTCATTCATTCATTTATTTATTTATTTATTTTAGGGTGGTCCTTTTTTAGTTTTTATTTCATGTCACGGACACTGAGTTCTGTTCTACATTTGATAAGATGACCTTTGCCTCGGAAAAAAAAAAATCTAGTGCTAAACTATATAATAATACATCATTAGATATTCTATATACACTCATAGGGGTCATTTTTCTGCAATGAATACTACACAACAAGGATTCTTGGGTGTTGGACGTTCATATCTGCTGTCCCTCTTGTCTCCAGATGGAGACTGAGACGAGGAGTCCTTCTCCTCTCTCCTCTTCCTCCTCTTCATCGTCTTCCTCCTCTCTCCCCCTCAGCGAGGCTCCTCGTCGACCCAGTTTCTGCTTCTCCTGGCTGAAGTCCGTCCACAAGAGGAAGTAGAGGAGAGAGAGAGGAGCGTAAAGAAAGGAAGATGGACTCCAGAGTCAGATTCTCTGACTCGAGACTGAAAACTCACGTGTACGTACATGTTCATGTACATGTAGGTGGATAACACTTCAGAGTTAAAGTTGTTTTATCAACAGTCTCTGTTTTGTTCTAAAGAATCATCCAGTTTAAAACATATTAGCACTTCTGTGTAACAATATGTCGACAAAACAGGATGAGATCTGCTCTGGATCTGTGTGTCTGAAGAGAAAAGCTCTTATTTTGAAATCTTATTGAGAATGAATTGAGAAGGTTTTTTTTCTTTTTTAAACTTTAGGAAGATTTTCACAACGTTAAAGTTTATGTTAGCAGAGGAGTAGTACAGCTGTAGAGTAGAGGAAGTAGTATTTGGAATAATAGTAGTAGTCATTATTGTAGTAGCTGTAGTTGTGGTACAACTAGTAGTCTACTAGTGGTGGAATTTAACTAAGTACATTTACTCAAGTACAAGTTTGACATACTTTACTTTACTTGAGTATTTCAATTTCCCGTTACTTTATACTTCTACTCCAAGACAAGTCAGAGGGAAATATTGTACTTTTTACTCCTTACATGATGCAATAGTATATTACTAATCTACCCAGTGGTACACAAAGTAGTAAGATTGGCTCCACATTGACTGAACTGAATAATATAATATTCAATAATAACATAAAACTATGAAAGGAGCCATTCTGCACAATGGGTACTTTTAAATTTATACTTTGAGTACATTTTGCTGATAATACTTAGATACTTTTACTTAAGTAACATTTTGAATGCAGGACTTTTACTTGTGTTTTTAGACTATGGTATTTCTACTTGAACTACTACTTAGCACTAGCAGTAGAGGACGTAGAAGTACAAGTTTTAGTAGTTACAGCAGAACTACTACTACTAGTAGTAGTACTAGTAGTGATACTATGTGCAATACTTTTTACTGCATTTTACTGTTTTACTTGAACAGAATCTAATAATTCTGACTACATGTTAACTCTTAAACATTTAATAATAAATAACTAATGTAGACATACGAGCCTGCTGTTAGGTAATGTCACTTAAAGTATTTTTGTCAGAGTAAATTAGAGTTTTTAACAGCGTTTGTCTGGTGATGTGTGCTGATAGTTGTAGCTTGATGTGATAAATGTGGAAAAACATGAGTTCTTAATCCGTTTTGAGCCACTTTGAACTGGTGATTTTTGGATGTCACGCGTGTTTCTGTGTGTTTTGTTTTGGTATTAGAAAACATTTTATGATTATTTTTGAAAGTCTGTGTTTTCTTACGTGTATTTGTGTGTCTGAGCACTTTTTATGAGTGTTTTATAAGCTGGTGTCTGTGCATAATGCAGGACAGAGTGGTTCAGATGAGATGTTGGTTTTGTTTGATACATGTATATATATAATAAATATACATGTCGAGGTGGCTGCTGGGATATGTGGTTTGTTTTATTTAAACACTCACACATTAACACAGAAACCACATTATTTAAAAGTCCATCAGAAAAAGAAAAAGTCTCAAACCAAAATATGTTGACAACAGCTGTCTCTGTGACGTCATTTGACCACACTGGAAAAGGAATTCAACATCTGTAACATTAGTGAGGAACACGACTTCCTGTTTGGAGGACACGCCTTTAAAATAAAAGCATGAAAACAAAATCCAGTTTATATAGTCACTCCATATGAGACATATAAAATACTGTATTTCAGGTATTTTGAAAACACTCTTTCCACTAATAATAATAGTAATAATAAGAACAATAATTATAATATTATTATAATTATTAAATATTAATAATAACAATTATTAATATTATATAATATAAAATAATAATAATAATTAAAAATAATTTAATTATGTGGTTATTTAAAGAAATGCAAGGTAGCAAAAACTATTTTTTAATAAATCGGAATATTTTAAAAGGAAATTAAACACCTATCTTTTTGAACACCACTCTTACACTTATTTTTATATGTGAAATTTAATTTAAAATTTAATTTAATTTAATTTAACACTAATATTTAAAATGAACTGGTGATTTTTGAATGGTAATATTTTTCCTGTTGAATGTCTTTTGGGTGTGGTTTATATATAAACCAATTTTAGGTTTCTCGGTATCATCACACATACTTTATATTTCTTTCATGTGAATTATATTTTAATGTCTTTTTTATGTGTGTAAAATAAATAAATATAATCTGGCTTTTAATTTGGAATAATGTCTTGGCCTCAGTTTTTGAGCTTTACATTATTGCTTCTTACATTATTTTTGGTATACCTGGTGTTTATTTTATTTTATATTACTGACTTGTATTTGTTGATTTTTTAACATTTGATTGTTTTGTTTTTCTTTCTGTGAAGCACTTTGGACTGCATGTTTGTATGAAAGATGCTGTATAAATCAATAAAGTCTGATCTTATTTTGAAATCCCCCCACCGGATGTAGCTCGGTGCTAGCCGTTAGCTTCACACGTGGCCGTTAAGCTGAGCTGCTCTCACTTCCTGTCGACGACTTTCTCTCTCTGATCTCTGATCTGTGAGTGTTAGCAGCTCCTAGAACCAGGAAGACCTCTACACACTGAAGCAGTCTGCTGTCATCATTCACACCTGACAGGTCAACCTCTAACAACCAGGAGGACAGCTCCGAGAAGACAGAAGACAGAAGACAGAAGACATGGACCCAACCAGCCAAGGTAACCAGACAGCTAGCTGCTAGCTTAGCTGTTAGCTTAGCGGGCTAGTTAGCTGTTAGCATGTAGCTTAGCTTCAGTAACACAGTGAAGTGTTTGTCCAGAAGACAGAAGACAGAAGACAGAAGACAGACAGGATGTAATAAATGAATCCTCTGATGGTCAGATAGTCACTTTGTGTTTCTGCTGGTTTGTTCAGGTGAAAGTTTAAAGATAATTAATAACAAGGAGAGGAGGAGCCGAGAGGAGGACAGAGACAGGACAGGCCCGCTGGTGGACATGACAGAGACAGGAGAGAGGACAGGAGAGGAGACAGAGACAGGAGAGAGGAGAGAGGAGACAGGAGGAGAGGAGACAGAGACAGGCCCGCTGGTGGACATGACAGAGACAGGAGAGAGGACAGGAGAGGAGAGGAGAGGAGACAGGAGAGAGGAGACAGGAGGAGAGGAGACAGAGAGGAGACAGGAGAGAGGAGGTGAGGAGAGGAGACAGGAGAGGAGACAGGAGAGGAGAGGAGAGGAGAGGAGGAGAGGAGAGGAGAGGAGAGGAGAGGAGGAGAGAGGAGACAGGAGAGGAGACAGAGAGGAGAGGAGAGGAGACAGAGAGGAGAGGAGTGGAGTATCGTGTGCTTCAATCTTTGTAAACAAAAGGACGAATGTTGGCTAAAAACAGGTCATCAGTTTAGTTTTGGTTTCTTCCCAAAGAGCAACTCTCTCTTCCCTTTACCTCGTCTTTACCTCAGTACATGTTGCTCAGTTTGGTTTATCATAATCACATCATTCTTTGGCAACAGCAGCCAGATGTGCTGACTCAACATCCAGATGTGCTGACTAACTGAGCCTTGTTGTTGCTGCTAGCCTGCCAGCTGCTGCTTCATCATTGACTGTATTGACAGATCTTGACTTCCATCTTTCAGCTGACCAGAAAGCTCCTTCTGATAGATCATCATCTGCTTTATCATCACACAACCCATATAACCCCACCATTCAATGTTAATCTGTAGATTATTCTCTCCAGTAATCGATTAGTTGTTTTGGTCTATAAAATGTCAGATGACACAACTCAAATGTCTCGTTTTGTCCACAGCTCAAAGATATTCAGTTTGTTTTCATAGAGGAGGAAAGAAACCAGAAAATATTCACATTTAAGAAACTCCAATCAGAGACTTGTTTTAACTCTCCAGTGAATTTTCCAAAAATAATTACAGCTTTGAATCTATATGACGATATTACAATAACCTTAAATTGAGGAAATATAATGTAATTCGGTATCTCCAGGTCGTCATGGCGACTTGGGGATGTCCTAGTTTCCAGGTTGTTGCTGTTTAATGTATCCTGGATTTTGACAGATCTGGGGAAAACTGCATTTTCCTACTACGCACCTTGGGCATGGAATAATTCACAAAAATACTTTTGAATTAGAATATTTATATCCAATGACGAATTCAAGGGCATCACAAAGACTGCGTTGATAGAGACATATGGGGTGCGCTCCAAATCGCATACTTTTTCTTTTTACTTTTAGTACATACTGCAGCTGTGTAGTGTTGCATGCAGTATGCATAACATTGTGCCTTTAGTACGTACTGTGCGTTCCAATTCCCATAACACCCTACTATTTAGTATGCCAGAAAAAGATTTAGTATGTCAAATACAGTATGCCAAAAAATACCAGGATGTCCTACTACACCGGTCACATTTTGCAGTATGCAAGCCAGCATGCTTTTCTGGCTATTCTGACCCACAATCCTCTGTGCAGGGGATACATGAGCAAGAGGGTCAAAGTTCAAGGTGCAATGTTATGAGGAAGTAATATGCGTACTGCATGAAACAGTACGTACTTTGTAAAGGCAGCTGCAGTACGTACTAGAAGTAAAAAGAAAAAGTATGCGATTTGGAACGTAGCCATGGTTGTTTTCCGGAGAGGCCACTGAGTTAAACTGCTGTTCTTCTGTTTTATGTGATTTATTGTGAATCATGTTGTTGTATTTGAATGTGTTGTGATTTTGTACGGATGCTACCTCGGCCAGGCCTCGCTTGCACAAATAGATTTTGATCTCAGTGGGACTTCCTGGTAAAAATAAAGGTAGATAAATGAGCCTTCCTGTATCCTGTTGGTTTGTAATAGTGACATGTCATGTTGTATCAGGCCTGCTGTGCCTCAGGATGAGCGCTTTTAGGAAGTGATTAAGGTTTCCTACATGTGTCTGTCTTGAAGTATGACGAACTGGAGTGAATTAGGGCATGTCTGTCTGAATACAGTCCTGCTCCTACTGTTCCCTAAATGATGCTGGGAAACCTGAGAATAGGAGTTTTTTGGTTGAGCCTTTTCCCGACTGATGCCTTCTCACATGACGCTGCCGTCAGCGTTTTTTTTTTTTAAATCCCATCCTTAAAGAGTAACATTAACTTGCTTTTTTGGAGTCTATTTTAGAGAGAAAAAGTTTCCTCCGATCCAAAAACACCAACAATAGATGTCAGATTTGGTGTCCGTCTAAATCGAAGAGAGATCCGTGATAAAAGTACCACAGGGACTAATTTTCTACATCCATATCAGCAGGAAATAGACCAGGATGCAATGCAGCAGCGAGGTTTTCTAAGTGAGGGGTGTGGTCACATACTCGGTGTTTACAGACCAGTTGGACCGCTTGTAAAGAAAAGTGATATGAAGCAAACTGTGACCTCCATATGCAACAGAACCTGACTCTGGGTGTTGTCAGAAGGCATTCTGGGACGTGTAGGACATCACTATCTGTAGGCATATCCACAACACAAAAGGATATCTGAGATTGAACTCTAAATACCAGGAAGAAATGTTGTCGTCATCCTCTTTCCTTTTCTCATATGAGCCGTGTTGTTGTCTCTCTTTAACCTCGCTGCTGTTGTTTCTGTGGGCCGGTCTGAATCATTCCTGGCTGAATCAATACACCTTGAGGGTGGAGCAGTCGTTTCTCTCTCCAGCTTGTATGCGGATGTTGTTGGATTACACAGCGTCACCAGCGCTACCTGCAGATAAAGCTAATCTTGCTCTTTTATGTTTTTGTCTGCTGCGTGTCTCGTGTTGTCTGATTTGTTGTGCAATCAGTCGTGTAGACATGGATTCTGCACCGAAAATCAAGGAATAAGAGCAAACTCTTTCATGCTTAAAACGGTTCAGATATCAGGGTTTCCGACTCAGAAGTTGTTCGGCCCGGCAGCCGAGTGTCTTTGAGGTGCACCCAGTGAAAAAATACACCAAGGGTCCTCTGATTGGTATTTTTGGGGCCTTTTTGAAGCCTTCTATTTATCGTGTAGCTTTATTTATTTATTTTATTTATTTTATTTATTTTATTTATTTTATTTATTTTATTTATTTTATTTAACTATTCTTAACAACATTGTATATTAAGTATTACAATGAAGTTATGAGAAAGTATAATTAATTTACAACGGTTTATTCATTGGCAGTAGGTCTGCAGCTAACAGTTACTTTCATTGTCGATTATTTTTTCGATTAATCGATTAGTTGTTTTGGTTTATAAACTGGTGAAAAATGTTGATCAGTTTTTTCCTGAAGTCCAAGATGACATCCTCAGATGTTTTGTTTTGTCCACAAGTCAAAGATATTCAGTTTACTGTCATAGAGGAGCAAAGAAACCAGAAAATATTCACATTTAAGAAGCTCCAATACTTTTTTTTCTTAGAAAATTACTCAAACCGATTAATCGATTATGAGAATAATTGGCGATTGATTTAATAGATGACAACTAATCGATTAATCGCTGCAGCTTTAATCAGCACACAACTCCAGTGAATTTTCGCTCCATTTAAGCGGTGCGTAGAGAAATGATCTTGTGTGCACGGCATCATCTGATCGGCCTTTTAAAGAAACCATCGATCAAACTATTTAAAATGAATATCGTTGGCCGATCGATCGGAGCACCTTTAGTTTAAATGCTGGAGTGGTGTTCTCAACGCAGTCGTCCGTGGAGTCGGATGGGTTCCGACCCAAAAATCACAAAATTGGCAAATTAATTCGTCAGCACTCCCAATGCATCATTAAAAGTGTTGCACGCTTTGTATTTGTGAGTGCTGACGACTTATTTAGCCAATTATATGTTGGACTATAACTGCATAAAGTCTATTTTTACCCAGTGTTTCAGGCAGGGACTCCAGTTAGTTTGTTTCTTCCCCGTTGTTGTGTCCTCCACGCCGGCCCTGACTGTGCCCAGCTCCTGTAGTTGCCAAAATTATGATGGCGTCCTCAGATGAATGACAAAAGATGTACTCATTGTCATAGAAATGCTGACAGTGGCAGATTTCACTGCTCAAAGTGGCAGTTTTGTGCTGTCTAGTATCTCTGGATAACTTCACACAAGAATAGGTTATGGCAGTGTTTTGTTGTTTTTGGGAATGGTTTCGTCGCCGTTCCTGTTTGCAGAAAGCAAAAAGGTTTTATGGTCTTTTAAGTTTCTCTCCCAGAGTGCAGTTCAACTCCTGACTCCACTAATTGCCACTTTCTCTTCCTGTCGGATATCTCCTGGCTGGCCACGCCTGGCCTCGGTTTCTCTGTGTGAAATAGATACTGAGAGACGGAGCATCTTAGTAAACCACTCTAGGCTTTTAGCACTTCAGCTCATCTAAGTGTATATTTGTTTACCCCTCTGCTGCCTCTCCGTTTCACTCTTACATTAACGTCTTCTATTCTTCACCTTGTCTTCTTCCTCCCTTTATCCCTCCCTCCCTCTCTGGTTCCAGATATCAACCTGAACTCTCCTAACAAGGGCCTTGTTGTGGATAACTCCGACAGCCTGTCCGACGTGCCGGTGGAGGGAGCGGTGGAGGGGGCGGCGGCGGGGAACGCAGTCAACCCTCTTCCTCCCGGCCTGACGGAGGAAGAGGCCGAGGAGCTCCGCACAGAGCTCACCAAGGTAGGGCCCAGATATTCCATAATCACCAGGTGTTGACAGGTAACTAACTATAGGCCAGAAGAGTTGTGTGTTTTGTGGATGTTGTGGGAAAATACCCACACACAGGAAAAGGCCTCGAGCTTTTATTAGTGACCCAACACGGGTTTTCTCCGGGCTGAGGAAGACGTATGTTGGGTTCAATAAAAGCTTAAGGATGCTCTGATGTGTGTAACATGTAACTACCTGACTCATAACGAGTGACTTAGGGCGCTTTCACCAGCCAACATTTAATCCGCTTTAATCAAACTCTGGTGCTGTTTGTTTGGGCGGTTGTGTATGCAGTAATCGTGCTCTGGTGCGGACCAAAACAACCCAACCGAGACCGCTCGCGCGAGAGAGGTGGTCTCGGACCGTTTCCAAGCGAACTAAGATCGCCTGTGCGGGCATTTGTTGAGAAGGACACAGGAAAAAGGACAGGTTAACATGAGTGGGAGCGGACCGACTGATGTTTGCTTGACATCTGGGCCGAAGAGAACACAAAGAATAGGCTAAATAAAGTCCACAAAATAGTGACGTTTATAACGTAATAAACTAGAGGAGAAGGGATCCGTGCGTTGATCAGTGCCGAGTCAACAGCAATATATCAAAGTCTGTGATTCTCTGCGTAGAAGTGGCAGCTCTTAAGATGAAAAAGATAAATTCTCTCCGTACGCGCCCCTCAACAACTTTTTTTTTTTTTTTTGGTCCGTGCAATGTGAAACTGAACCAGACTAAATAAAAACAAACTGAAAGCATCAATTTCACTCTGATTCGGACGAAGCAAACGGACTCTGGCTCGTGAAAACGCCCTTAAAAAAGTGCTGAACATTTACTAGTTAGAACTTCACAAATCTCACAACTTGATTTCTTTCATGCGTGATCGTTTTAATCCCAGTGCTGCATTTAGTTCATGATTTTCTGACAGATTTTCTCCTATTGAATCATTATGAAATCAATATGTGGGGCGGCCCGATAGACTCAGCAGGCAACTTTTAAATCCCGTCCTATGACCAACCTTTACACAATTGAGTTTTTGAGTCCCCTTAATTATAAAGCAATACAATAGTTTTTATTTGTTACAGATATTTACCCATTTGTTTTTGTTTTAATTATATAATTGTATTTTAACTTGACTTCTTGTGGTGGATAAATGTCACATATTTTACATTTCATGGACGAGGTAGGAGGTACATAACGTGCCCATGTCATCACAAACATTCTGGCATGTCTTAATAGATAAAGCAACAGCTGTAATTACTAACTATAACGATGGCTGCGTTCCAGTTAGATATGTGTATAACAGCCTCCAGGTGTTGTGCATGCTCGCACTGGAATACTTAATGGAACAAAGCAATCCTTAAAGGTTTTAACTTAACCTGTGCTTTTCCTGGGAGACGAGATGTTTGCAAACTCAGAGTTGAGAGGATGATTTGAATTTGATGGTGGAGTGGATGATAGGAAGTACCTTTTGTGTTTCTCAGTGGAATACAAATATAAATCTAGCAGCATGATTGAAGAAGAAAACTCCAGATGTAACTCTTTCTGGTGGCTCTGTTGTGATTTTAGGTGGAGGAGGAGATCAACACCCTGCGTCAGGTTCTGTCAGCCAAAGAGAGACACGCCACAGAGCTGAAGAGGAAACTTGGCCTCAGCCCGCTCACCGAATTCAGGCAGAACATCACCAAGAGCTGGCAAGACGTACAGACCTCCAACGCGTATGTATTAATATGTATTAATATGTATTTATCAGACCGGATCATTCAAACACAACAGATGAGACAGAACTTCACCTGAAGTTGTCCCTCAGATATTATGTTCCCACTCAGTCCTTCAGTATAAAAATATATACACTATATATATCTATACACAGCAAACCTATCCTAAATCACAGCTCCTATAGTTCAGTCACATGGGGTCGGTGACCTTTGACCTGTGCAGATTGTGGCTTAGCTTCGGCTCCACTAACTTTTCTCTCTGTAAATCTGAAACATAATCAAATTGGTATTTACTTGTATACTAAACAAGCATTTTGTACATCTGGTGATGTAGCAGCAGCACACTCTTTGTAAAAGCTGCTGTCGTGAGCATCCTGCGACTTTAACCAAGATAAAATGATTATTTCTTTAGCTTCTGTAAGTCCGTATCTGGCGTTAGTCTGGACATGTAGCTTCAGGTACCAGAAGATGTTGCAGTAATACATTCATGAGTTTGAAGGCGGAGCAGACGCCCAAACGTTGCACTGTGGTTTATAATACTGGGGGAAAAGGATTTTACGACTCTGGAAAGGTATCATCATTCAAGCGAACAGTAGAAACACCCCGTTGTCATCGGTAACGGGCCGTTGCACGTATTTGATTGGTCAAAACTGTGGGTTGCCAGATGACGTAGCATCGGTTCAACAGCCCTTCATCTTTTTAAATGTTTTTAACTTATTTATTGACTCAATTAATCCATTCATGTACTTTGTTCTCTAAGATACAAACTCATTTCATCATACGATATGTAATTGTTTGTTGTTGTGAAATAAACCCCGACAGCGCTAGCTGAACATTATCCCGCTTATTACACAGCTACTTACAGAAGAAATCAATAATTTGACACAAAAATGGTCCTCCAGAGTCTTTCAGAGAAAGATTTAATAAGACAAAGAACATGCATAACATCATATGTAAATCCAAAAGCAGTATTTTTATTTGAGGGGAAAAGAAAAAAAGAGAGAAAAAAAAAATAATAATAAATAAAAAAATAATTATAAAAAATATTAATGAAATAAAATCAAGGAGAAACAGACAAAATAATAATAATAATAATGGAAGGTAAATAAATTGAATTTTATTAAAATAATAATAATCACGATAAAAAAAAAAGGAAATATATAATACTATCTTTTTTTTTGCTGGATCCCTCTGTGGCCTTGAGTTGTCTTTGGTCTGAATGTCGGTGTGAACAGCCTTCAGCCACAGCAGTGCGATGAAAACCTTCTTAGAGCTGTTAGTTTTTAAATGTTAAAAACCAACTTGATGTTTTATTTTGGTGAAAAGATGATTGTTTTGGATCTTTAGAAAGACAAATGGAAACAAACATTTATGGGAAAAATGAGGTTACCTTTGAAAAGGGTCACATTTAAAGAGAATCAAACCGTATGCATGCATTGAAGAAATATATTTTAGCAAGATGGAAAACAAAGTAGAATACAAATTTGAGCTGAAATGCCTGAGCAGCATCCGGCGAGATGAATCAGCACTCCCTGCATACTTTCTCTGATCATAATCAGGGAGAGCCGGTCACTAAATGACTCACCCTGTGGAGACGCAGCCGCGCTTCTGAGGTCTTTACATTACTTTAGTAGAGTTTTACACTATACAGGATGACGGTAAACCTTTTTAACAAATGACTGATACTGTGTTGATCAAGCTAGTCACAGCTGGAGAACAAATATTGAGTTTTATACACAGCAGCTGCTCAGTTTGACATTAAATTAATGTTTTAACATCGTCAGACTTTGCCCGTTAATTTAGTCTCTGAAATGGTGCGATATGATGATTACACAGGATTAATTGAGCAGCCGTGGTAATTAACCCCAGCAGGAGATGTTCATCTTAACGAGCTCACAACAAACTTCTCTGTTAAATGATGCTGCTGATTAACTCATTATGAAGATGAAACCTGTTCACAGGGATTAGTAAAGTGTCTCTTAACCCTTCATTTTATCTTCAGTTAGGAAACAAGTACATAATTCAGCATGTTGTAGATTTCATTTGGTGGTTACGCAAACTATTCGGTGGGTATTCAGAGTTGGATAGACTTTACTTGTATTTTATTAAAGCCAGGTTTCTCTTGAATAGGGATGTTAATAATTAACCGTTTAACCGTTAACCCACATCAAGCATTTTAACCGATTAACGCTATCGGTTAAAACGGTTAAAAGAAATGTTAATAAAATGAGCACGAAGCCTCCGGCAACGCTAGAGCTGCTAACGTAGCACAAATACACACACTGTCTGTTGGACACTCGCTAAAGTTCCTCCGGGCAGACACACAGCTGACAACCCGCTAAACTAAACTAAATGTGCAGTGGAGACTTTTACTGGGAAAGTGGCTGCATGTCCGCGACACTACACGCAGCATCGGAGCTGCTAAGTTAACGCTCCCGGACGGTGAACTGGAGACAGTGAACGCAGCATCGTAGCTGCTAAGTCAACGCTCCCGGACGGTGAACTGGAGACAGTGAACGCAGCATCGTAGCTGCTAAGTTAACGCTCCCGGAAGGTGAACTGGAGACAGTGAACGCAGCATCGTAGCTGCTAAGTTAACGCTCCCGGACGGTGAACTGGAGACAGTGAACGCAGCATCGTAGCTGCTAAGTTAACGCTCCCGGATGGTGAACTGGAGACAGTGAACGCAGCATCGTAGCTGCTAAGTTAACGCTCCCGGACGGTGAACTGGAGACAGTGAACGCAGCATCGTAGCTGCTAAGTTAACGCTCCCGGGCGGTGAACTGGAGACAGTGAACGCAGCATCGTAGCTGCTAGGTTAACGCTCCCGGGCGGTGAACTGGAGACAGTGAACGCAGCATCGTAGCTGCTAAGTTGACGCTCCCGGGCGGTGAACTGGAGACAGTGAACGCAGCATCGTAGCTGCTAAGTTAACGCTCCCGGACGGTGAACTGGAGACAGTGAACGCAGCATCGTAGCTGCTAGGTTAACGCTCCCGGGCGGTGAACTGGAGACAGTGAACGCAGCACCGCTGCATGCGATCATCGGTTAAGAACATTTTTCAAAATGAGCATCCCTACTCTTGAATAGTGATTTTCTCAGGCAGAATTAGCTCCTCTCATATCATCTGAAGGATATACAGTATATTATATAAATGACTGGACTTCTTAGATCCATTAAGGATAATCATTTGAGGAGATTTAAACTGTTTTTTTGTCACCTACATTATTTAGCTCATATCAATCGTCTGATGTAATCAAATTCAAAATAAGAAACCTGACTAAATGAATTCTTTGCTCTATTAGAAATATTTGAACTTGTGCAAATAGACCCATTTTGCTAATTTTCGTGGATTTGTGTCACGTCTTGACGTTAACTTTTCTGTCATCGTGCTTTGGTGTTTGGTGTGAACGCAGCATTAGAGCCGGCTTTGCTTTGAGTCGTTGAGGTTCACCTCAGCAGCGTAACCCCCCCCTCATGTCTCTGTTTCTAGCTATGCGAGAACCTCTGAGAAACTGGGCGAGTGGAATGAGAGAGTTGCCAGCTTGGAACTGTGAGTCCGTGCACTGTTTGCTGCTCGCTCACCGCCGGTGGTGTCTGGGCTTCTGTTTGCTCTCTCACGCTCTGACTTCTACTCACTCGCCCGTCCTTCTCTGTTCACACCTTCTAACCATGTTTGAGAACACTAACATTTCAACAGTCGGTGTTTAACTCTGTGTCTGTGAGGATGTATTCTTGTCTTTGCTCTTGTTGAATGTAAAGGAATGCTTCCATATGAGTGTGCATTTATCTGCTGAACTTTATTGGAGAATAGTTTTCTTTTTGACAGGTAATGGATTGATGATTTAATAGCAAGTGTCTTTTCTGGGTCTAAGGAAGCTACTTTGTTAGATCCGGGGTCAGCATGTTGCATGTATGGCTCGACTTGTAGCACTGAAGTGGGATTTGGTGTCTCTCTGTTTTAACCGCTGAGTTACATAACTGATTCCCCTGAATCTGTGTTTGTCCACTGCGGCCTGTGACTCACCTTTCAGTGTTTGATAATCAGATTTATTTTTAAGGTGGAGCTGTAGGCCGAGACGTGGCAGGATTTCTTTAATGGAAGTCAGTATGGGGGGAAAAACTCCATTCACCGATGAGTTGCGTTTTTAAATAGATGTTTTAATGCCAGAATGGATATATCTGCTTCATCTGAGTCTCTGTGGAGGAAGAAGGAAGTTACAGCTTTTATTGTGGTAGTCTGAGTAACGTGACGTCATATCCGTTCCGTATCCGTCAACCAAAACAAACCTCAGAGAGTGTAAAACGTTGGAGGGTCGTCGTGGATACGACCTGCACCCTCCCATGTTAAATCCAGCGTGGTAAACACTACACATCCAGTAAAGGATGGAAACACTTTGGGTTTCACACATTGACAGGAAAAGCAGAGCTAGACAGAGCAGAGCTAAAGCTGCATGCTAACTCTGTCACGGACAGGAAACGTTATGGTATGGTGGTAACGTTATGGTATGGCGGTAACGTGGCGGTGGAGCCGGCCGTCGCTCTCGTCTCCGTGGTCAAATAGGCCGACGCTACGACTGTAGAGCACCCAGATACTGACATTTGTGTTCTCTGCATTGAAACGGCCCCGATGGAGCTGACCATGGATGGATAAAGAGAACGGAGCTGACGGGAGAGCTAGAGACCACCTTGGAGAAGTTACAGGAAGTAGACACGTGGGACTACGTCCGCTTTTCAAAATAAGATGTTAACAAAGGGAACTGTATATACTAAATACATCTATGGAAATCAGACTGATGGATTATATTCACCAGAAGTATAAAACATTACATGTCCCTTATAAATTAAAAAGAAAATCCCACTAATCTGTGAGGGAAATGTCTTTATTCTTTGATTTCTGGGTTGCTGGATAATAAATGTAATCAATAATTCCTGTCAATGATCCTGATATATTTGACTTCAGGACGTCTCTGACTACATACATGCTGAAAATCAAACATTTCTACTGGATTCATTTAGATATTTTCCAAAGTAAAAGTCCCTAGAAGTGTCTGATTCAGCTTGTTCCCTTCATGGTCTAGAGGTAAACAAGTTAACATAAATCACGATAAACGTAATATCAGATCACGATACATATCATCCCTTCTGTTATCATATACTTATATATCATTATCTGTATTCTTTCTTTCTCTTCAGTTTTCTGTCTCTGCCTCCCTCCTATCAGTATCTCCCGTCTGTCTTTACTTCCTCTCCCGGAGGTCAGGTGTCCTCTCTTCCTCCATCCAGAAGTGATGACACACGTCCTCCTCTCTATTTCCCTTCCAAATCCACGCTCTTCCATAGTTAAAGTTTTCTCCGACGCTTCCTCTCCTGACTTTTATTACCAGGCTGAAAACTGACACTGTTGTGTCTGACTCTGCATTTGAGTTTGCTTCACAGGGATGTTGTCTTAGTTGACGGTAGGAGCCGTCAGGAGGAGTTTTGTGCAGAGGAAGGTTTAGAGATAAAGGTCGAGGCTTTGCTGTCGTGTAATCAGGCCACTTGATGGTTATTTAGCTTGTCTGGCAGCCTTATTCCGTTGTGTTTGTTTACCTAGATGGCACAAATTGACCGTGTATGTGTGTGTAGAGAATCAGGCTGTTACTAAGCCCCGCTCCGGTAATGGTTGCCTGTTACATAATGATCCGAGCCGGAGGGCTGATTGGCTAAATACAATAAAATCCATTGGCACACAATGGAAAGGCAGCAATGATGTAATGATATAATAGCCAGTGTTCAGATGGTGCCCATTAGTAATTGGCTGGATTGGGTGGATTATGAGACTATGGGCTCCCGGGTACAGACATGTGATCTATAAATGACTTCAGGACATCTCTGACTACATACATGCTGAAAATCAAACATTTTACTGGATTCATTTAGAGATTTCCCTTCATGGTCTAGTGTTAAAGAAGTCGCAATAATTGTAAATATCGAATTGCAATACATATCAAATCGTCACCCAAGTATCATGATAGTATCGAATCAGGAGATGGGTGAATCGTTCCGGTCCTAATGTTAATGTAACCAAACGATATATATATATATAGAAAATACTGTGAAACATTCACACCTCCTCCTCATTAGTAATAGGTGCAGTTTTACAGGTTACAAGTGAACCAGTTTGCACCAAGTAAACAAAGAAAATTAGCTTCATAACCGGAGACGGACTGAAGCTGAAGGAGGATTCATTTTGCCCAGCACTTGTGCTCGCTCTACATAGACATGAAGGAGCATCGCTCAACACAGTGAGGAGACACGCGTCAGCTAAAAGCACAATATCACTCTATATTTCAGCTGCTTGGCAGTAATGTTAGCTGACCAGACCAAGGTCTCTCCATGAATCAATGCTGATCCTAGTGTTGGCTTTTCCTGCCTCAGCCTCCCGACCGCGGCCGGAGGGAACGGGGGAGACGCCGGAGTTTTGGTGGGAGACGATAACGTTTCTCTCTGCGGAGCCCCGTCACTTCACCAGACACGGGAAACCTCTGTTGGTCTGGAGGAGCTGCAGCAGTTATTTCTGCACAAACGTCCACTGAACATTCACTAGATATTCTCAGAGCTAAACTAACTCTTCTGCAGTGTGGAGTGAGCAGCATGCACGTGAGAGGTGGAGAGAGAGAGAGAGAAGGAGCGTGGTGTGTGAGTGAAGGCAGCAGAGGAGCAGAGGAGCAGAGACTCCGGTCCTGGAGACCAAAGCTACGGTCTCCCCCGCGTCCTCCGACCGCGGCCAACACTGTTTAACAGACGGGCCTCACTAGATACAACCAAGAGGTTTTGGTGCTTCACTGGAGTTTGTGTTGGAGTCTGAGTCTGAACAGCGGAGACACACGAGAGACCATGAGACACCGACCAGCAATGATTTATACCTGGAAGAAGTTACAAACAGTCCCTTTAAATGAGTGAGTTTTCTGCTGCTGCTGCTGTGAGGTCTGAAGCTAATGGAATTTTCCATGTGGCTGCTTCCGATATGAACTGGATTGGCAAGCTCACTCAGCTAGTTAGACTAACCTGACTGACACTGTTCTTGACTTTTACACAGACCTAACACACCTTCACAAACAGCAGCAGGTGCACTAGTCTGGGTTCGTAGTGTTTGTTCTACATCTGCACACGGAAATATCATGTCTGCTCACACATTTCTCCTTGTGTTGGATCTTCAGTCCTGTGTTCGCTCACGCCGCCAGAATAACTGTGGAACAGCAGAAACACACTATTATTCTGGGTTCAGGCCTTCACATCAAGAACAGCACAGTACAGGGGAAGTCTGTGCATGTGTGCGCCCTGCTCGTGCCTGGCGACCAGACGGGCGGCTCAGACTTGCTGCTGCAGGAACAAGTGGGCGGAGAGGAAAGGAATGTGAGGGAGGGAGGAAAGGGAAGAGAAAGAGATGGTGTTTTGCTTCGTCACATGATATGTGATGTCCAGAGAGAGAGAGAGAGAAAGAGAGAGATGGGCTGTGAGGTGCTCACAGCGCTGTACTGAGCTAAACAAAGAAATAAATGGGTTATGAATTATGAATACTTTGGAGGCACAAAGACTCTGAGTGGGTTGCCATGAAAACTGGAGTGGGTGGAGAGAGTCAGCTGTTGTACTCGATTTTCAAGTCAGTTAATTGTGCTTTATTAGCACGACAGTAAAAATGAGACAGCATTTTAAGCCACAGATTGAAACAGGAAAGAGAAAGTAAATCTCATCATCGCTGGACCCCAATATCTGACTATTCGCTCGTTGTGTAGCGTTTTAACACCGTGGGTTTACAAACATGCTTAAAGCAAACAAAAACCTTTTGGAAAATGTTTTTTATGCAAGAAGAAATAGGCCTAATAATACAAACAATGCCTACTGTGGAATAATAGTACCCTTAAAGATCAATTAATTGCCCGTGTACACCACCGTGTACACCACCGTGTACACCACCGTGTAACACCGTGTAACACCGTGTAACACCTGTAACACCTGTAACACCTGTAACACCGACCACCGCAGTGAGCCTGTCCACCGTCCACATGAGGCTGACGCTAGCGGGGATCTCTCTGGTAACGGTGGTCAGCCAGTTCTGCTTTTGAAGCTCTGGAGCCTAAATGTGGTATTCAGGTCAGCCGTACGGTGTCGTTCCCTCCCACTAATATTGCACTCTGACAAGGGATGTCATTTTTGGTTATTTTTGCTTTTGATAGCCCGATGAACCCATGAACTGGTAACTAACTGGAAAAAGAAATAATGCAAAATGACATCTCTAACTCTGACTTCTCCTTCTACATGGTTGGGCTCTTGTTAGTGCATCAGCTTGTTGACAAAGAAACATCCAACTGTAAAGAGACAAAAACCCTGTTTTTATTCAGAGTGTTGTTCTCTGCTGTGAAACAAATCCAGCAGTTAACGGGTGAAGTGTTGTCTGGATGGACGGACGGACGCTGGTCAGCGTGTATGAAGTCACTGCTCTGTACAGTAAGCAGCATTGTGCTGATGTAAGTCCGGATATAGAGACTGGTCTTGTTTGGAGCGGAGCCGTCTCCTCTTAATGTAATAATAGTATTGTAGTATGTATTTGACATGTTAAAGGCTGAGCAGTTATTGGTAGTGTGGTGTCTTTGTTTTTTGTCTTTTCCTTTGGTGAAGTTTGAGTTTCTGTCAGTGTCTCTTTTTTCTGCCCAGTTCTTTTTCTGTTATGCCCGGTTCAGACTTCACGATATCAGCCCGATTATAGCCCGACACGGCCGTCGTAGGGGATCGAATAATAGCCCGACACGGCCGTCGTAGGGGATCGATTATAGCCCGACACGGCCGTCGTAGGGGATCGATTATAGCCCGACACGGCCGTCGTAGGGGATCGATTATAGCCCGACACGGCCGTCGTAGGGGATCGATTATAGCCCGACACGGCTGTCGTAGGGGATCGATTATAGCCCGACACGGCCGTCGTAGGGGATCGAATAATAGCCCGACACGGCCGTCGTAGGGGATCGATTATAGCCCGACACGGCCGTCGTAGGGGATCGATTATAGCCCGACACGGCCGTCGTAGGGGATCGATTATAGCCCGACACGGCCGTCGTAGGGGATCGATTATAGCCCGACACGGCTGTCGTAGGGGATCGATTATAGCCCGACACGGCCGTCGTAGGGGATCGATTATAGCCCGACACGGCTGTCGTAGGGGATCGATTATAGCCTGACACGGCCGTCGTAGGGGATCGAATAATAGCCCGACACGGCTGTCGTAGGGGATCGATTATAGCCCAACACGGCCGTCGTAGGGGATCGATTATAGCCCGATACGGCTGTCGTAGGGGATCGATTATAGCCCGACACGGCCGTCGTAGGGGATCGATTATAGCCCGACACGGCTGTCGTAGGGGATCGATTATAGCCCGACACGGCTGTCGTAGGGGATCGATTATAGCCCGACACGGCTGTCGTAGGGGATCGATTATAGCCCGACACGGCCGTCGTAGGGGATCGATTATAGCCCGATACGGCTGTCGTAGGGGATCGATTATAGCCCGACACGGCCGTCGTAGGGGATCGGGAACGATAAATGAGTGTCGTGTGCAAAAATCAATCCTCTTATCTGGTGTACTGTGTCATAGTACACGACAACCGACGCCACGTCTGGGACGCCCCACGACACCCCGAGGAAAAGTCTAGCCTGTCAGAATGTTTCGTCTCGACACGCCTAGTGTGACATCTCCAACCACGTGTTCCTTTGCGTTGACCAATCAGGTACTCTCTCCAGCGCACAGTTGCAGTCAGGTCACTTGGTAATAAAGAAACATGGAGAAAAGGAGGAGGGATGGTGAGTTTGAGCTGTCAGATGGGACGACCAAACTGAGTGAAGTATGGACAGCCCGTCCCGTCCTCTCTGTGCCATCCAGGAGAACATCCACCAGACCGCCAGCATCACACACAAAACTTCTGTCGCCATGATCGACGGTTGCTTCAACCGCCTCCCCGATGACGTCTGAACTCGCGCATGATCGTGGAATACGATGTGCCGTGATTGGTCGTGGTCATACGTGTAGTCTTGCCAGTCACCCGACCGAGACGCTGCAAGAGTTTATGGCGCTGTGATCGTTAGACCTGACATGGTGACCATCGCCAAAGACACAAATATCCTGTAGTCTGATCGCGGCATAAATCCTAAACCAACCTGTTGCTGCTGCTGGAACTGTAGGAGACTCTCGGGTCAGAGTTCACTGTTTAAAGTGTTAAACTGTTTAAAGGGGAATTTTGATACTGATGCGAATCCAAATGAGTGAATCATATCCTTCTTTGTTTTTATATTAGCACTCACAACTTATATTCCGATAACATGTTGTCCACATTATGTCAAAATAAGCCTCCTGCATTATCTAACTGCCTGTATGCGAGCTGAAAAGCCTTTTCCCATCTCTGGAATGTGGTTGAACCACTCTCCTTCAGTAGGATATCTTTTTATATTTATATATATATATATAGCTGTGTGTGCAGTCACTTGAATATACAAACAATATTTAAGCTGTATACTCTGCTGGCGGTGTTGAGAGAGACTTTCCCAGTGTGTTTGGATCAGGAGTCTTATGACCGCCAGCGTTCAAAGCCTCCACCAGATGGATGTAAAGTTAGATCTCCTGTCTTTCATAGGCTGGCCGCGTTTCCTCGTCTGCTATTGTGTTACGGAGCCGTCGGCACAAACACACATCCTGTCTTTCTCTAGATACCGAACAGGCAGGACTCTGTGCATGTGTGTGATTAAGTTTGCTTTGTCACTAATCATGAATACGTCGTGCTATGTGGTGTTGGTGTTTGATAGTTACTCTGGGACTGTTTTCCACACTAAGGCTACGTCCACACTAACACAACGCTTTAAAACAAAAACCATCTCCGTCCAGATAAAACGCCTTTTCAGAAATAACCTCCGTTCATACAGGTAAAATGACTCTACTCTTTTACTTTATCTTTATTTATATTACTGTATTACATGGCATGATTTTTGCATCGATCTGTACCAAACAAAGACGACGTCTGTAGAATATGATGTGTAGGCCAGGACATCTCTGCAGCATGACGATATTTAATTTAAAATGGTAGTTTGACACACATTTCACCTTTTAACAAACACTGCACCTCTAATTATTAGTACCAAGTCTCCTTCCATCATAGCAGTTCCCCAGATAGTGAAGGCATATGGATGGGTGATTACACACATAAACCATCAGTATTCTTCTACGGTTTAGATTAACAAATGCTCTTTTATTCTGGTGGAGTGTGAACAGTTTCTCATCCCATTGATTTAGTTTCGTGTTGGTCATCTTCAGTATCGTGCAGCACAAAATCAAATGTCATATTCGTATTGTTTAACTCTCCTCTTAAAGTTTAAATTCATCTAGTTCTTCCAATTCTGTAGCAAAATATCAGATGTCTAATGATGACTAAAGACAGAGAAATGTTTGGTTGTGCACCTCCTATGATTTTACATTGTGTTGTGTTGTTTGTTTGAAAGTTAAAAGCCTTTAAAATCCAACTGCTGATCCACCAGAAACCTTCAAATCCAGCCGGTAAAGTCCGGATGTGAGGAGTCGGTGTTGCCTCTGTGATTCTACTGAACTCTATTGTGCTCTACTGTACTGTAATGTGAGTGTGTGTCTCTTCCCCTGTGTCATTATCCTGCCGTTGTGTCTTCAGATATCTGTCTGCCTCAGCCACTTTGGATGACATTGCCCACTCTGAAGCGTGAGTTGACCCCTTTCTCTTTTGTGTTCTTGTTTTTTCGTAGACGAGTTAAGGTTTCGTTAAGGTTTCTTTAAGTTTGGTTGGTTTTTGGGGGAGTTTTTCCTTTTGTTTGTTTGTTTACCATCCATCCATCCTTTTCCCTTCTGTTTTCCTTTTGCTGTTGTGATGCTGGGGGTGTTAGTTAGTTGTGTTAGTGGATGTTGAATTCAGGAACATTTATCTGCTTTTAAAGACAAGTTTCATAAGTACTGGATCCTCCAGGTTTTACAGATTTTTTAGGGGCTCGTGCAGGATTATATTTTAATGATGCTAAAAAGATAAAATAGTTGAGTAAGTGTCCCTTTAGTGTGGAAGGTCAGCCATGTTGATGGACACAGTTGTGTGCGTTGGTATTCAGCCACAGACAGCAGCTTATCTTCTAAACTGTATTTGCTCAGCGTCTGTGAACCATATGCTGTGAGACTCGATGTGTGTTTGGGTGGATCAGCTGATCACGACGTTGGCTTTCACCCAACGTGTGTGTGTGTGTATTGTGTGTGCAAACAGCCAGTGAGGGAGTGTTTATTTCAGCCTGTTGGTAGTTTGGATGTATTTGAGTGGGTACTATTTCCTATTTGTCTGTATGGGGGTGTTTGTGTGTGTCTCAGGTTTACTTTGACCTGTCCAGCTTGGATTCCTCAAACAGGCCAATTTCCCAGCTAGCCACTCCCCTAAAGGAGTGTTTTTGAACTTTCAATCACCTTACTCTTAGAAAAAAACAAAGAATTGTTTTGAACTATTTCTTTGAACTCTATAAAATCAGCCATTTTTCACATGGATTAAAACACATTTATTAAGACTCAAGTCAAAATGAACTCAATACTTTTTGGTGAAAAGTGACACCCAACATCTCATAATGTAGCCTCCACATACCTTCATGCATACATGTGCACGTGGCCACACCCGCCTTTAAGGTGTAGGACATAAGTGAGTCTAATAAAAGCGTTGGTTTGCTTAGAACGAGTTGCTTGTGGGATCGTCGCACAGCGTCTTAAACCTCCTTCTCCTGTAGACCTACTTTGTTAAAAGCACACTAAACCCTGAACGCTACGTTACTCTCCTGGAGACTCTATCCTACAACAGTACCTTCCTCTCTCTGCTGCTCTGCAGTTCTTCTTGTTTACTTGCAGTGAGAGCCATAGTGAGTCTAAAGGAGGTTTCAGATAAAAGCTTATGTTATAATAGATAATTCTACTTACTTTACATAGTTCAACGCATTATGACAGTCGCATTTCATCTGAAAGATGTGTGTTGTGTGATGCTTGATATTTAACCACACCCTAAAGAGATGAGTGTTTTGGTTTTGCCATCATGCGCTCTCATCCATTGCACTGAAATAAACCGACGCTCTCCATCCCAACCTGCTGACTCATACCTGCCATTAACACTGCTGGCTTTCTCTCTGTGCTTCTGTACCTGGGTTCTGTGTTTCTGGAGAAAACATCTGACATTAACCAACTCTCCTCATATACAGGAGATGATGAACAAAGGTTTTAAAATATGTCAGAGTCACATTAAGGTTGGTAGATTTTTAAAAGCATTTAGAAAGCCAACAGAACGGGTAAACTGTAAACTACATTCCTGTGACTGTATTTCTGAGTACTAAACGTTTCACTTCTTCCTTTGTGGGATGAAGCAGTAACTTAAATCTGTTTCAGTGTTCCTGTTCTCTGTCGTCAATTGGTTTGTTCTAATTTACCTCCGTCTCTTTCACCCTCCCGTCCCTCTCCTCTCCTCTCCTCTCCTCTCCTCTTCTCTCCTCTCCTCTCCTCTCCTCTCCTCTCCTCTCCTCTCCTCTCCTCTCCTCTCCTCTCCACTCCTCTCCTCTCCTCTCCTCTCCTCTCCTCTCCTCTCCTCTCCTCTCCTCTCCTCTCCTCTCCTCTCCTCTCCTCTCTTCTCCTCTCCTCTCCACTCCCCTCCCCTCCCCTCTCCCCTCCCCTCCTCTCCTCTCCTCTCCTCTCCTCTCCTCCTCTCCTCTCCTCTCCTCTCCTCTCCTCTCTCGTCCATCGGCTTTGTTTTTTGTTTCTGCTCGCTGTCTGTCGTCTTTTCTTTCCTCTATCCATCCTCCTCCCTTCCTCTTTCTACCCTCCTCTCCTGTCCTTTTTCTTTCTCTTCTCCCTCCTTTTTTCACCGTCCCACATCTTCTTTTCATTCCACTCCAACCGTCTGTCCTCCTCTCTTCATTCCTCCTTTCTTTTCTCCATTGTTCTCGTTCCATTCTTCTGTTCCCACCATCCATCCATCCTTCCCTCCCTCTTTCCCTTTCCTCTCTTGTACAGATACAAGAAGACTCAGGAGACTCTTTCCGTGGCGGGACAGAAGACCAGTGCAGCTCTCACCACAGTGGGCACGGTCATCAGCAAGAGACTGGGCGACATGAGGTACGATGCCGCAGAGCCGTGGTGGCCGACACTCTGGCAAGGCTGCAAGAACAAACAAGCAAAGTGGACAAACAGAAAGATACCAAACCCCTGCATATTAGACAACACATCCACATTCATTCTGATGAGTAGAGCTTTGATAGAGATGGAATATAAGTGCACGTAAACACAATATCCTCACTTCAGAAACCTCAACAAACACGGCTTTAATAATCTGCCAGCTGGGTTCCTCCACTAGAAAGAAAGATACGGTGGCATGTAAACACCGTATCCAGATCTCTGATCACCGTCCACGGCTCTCTTTGTTCTTGTAGCACTGAATTTGTGTCATCGTGCTGACCAGCGATCAGCTTCTTATTCTGGTCTCTAACCTCAGAGACCCCTAGTGTCTGTAAACATTATATTTATTTAATTTTATCTAACAGCTTTATAGCCTGAAACATCATTCTACTAACTCACGGGGTGGTTCAACGTGTTTTATATCTGATCAAAGTAAACGCGTGAACTGTTTCAGTAAAGTGAAGGTCCACTGGTTTGTCTTGGAAATAAAATCCCAGATGCTAAATTTAGATTTGAGTCACCTAAATATAAAACTAATCTTTGTTGGTTTGTTTTAAAACCGTTGGACCATCCCTTGAATGTAGACTAACTTTTTCACCCTGAAATCACACTTTGTAGTGTTTTTATTTGGCTTCAAACTGCTCCGAATCCCCGAGGTCAGGTCGGGTCGGTCTGATTGTTGTCGTGGTGAAGTTAAGCGACAGAGCAACACTTGATCGAGTGTGATTGACGGGTGAGAGAGAGGAAACATTTAGACTCAGTAACCGCCGACTCCTTCACGTCTCACATCTCCGATGGCGTCTTGTTGACTTGTCTGTAATTATATTAACGTTTCACCATCCACATTCATGTTTGCTCTTCATGCGAGAGTGTGTGTGATGACGTGACGGCTGACTGATGTATTTATTGGCTTCTCATACGGCGTGTCCCACCATCATCATATTTCTGCAGTTTTTATCTAGTTTGCTGTTTATGTGTCGGTCCCTGCATGTTGCACGTTTTCCATTCATTCGTTCATCCCGTGTTTCCTCTGTAGCTGCAAAGTTCTACTCATATTTAATGCATTGTGTTTTTAATGTCCCTGTTTTGTTCCAGGATGTGTTGCTGAAACATGTTGCTAAAACATTAATACACTTACACACAGTACTAGAAGTGCACATTCATTCAGCTCTAACTGTACTGAAATATTAAGGATAAGATGTATGGAGGACGGAACCTGCCAAAATAAAAAATAAATAAATAAATGACTCGATAAATAATTAAATACGAGTATGTCATTAAATGTAGCAAAAATAATATTAAAAATAATTTTAGCCATTAATTAATTGATAAAAGTGAGACAGTGAGTCCCTGATTTAAAATAAGAGGCAGAAATGCAAATGAAATGTAAAAAGAAAAGAATACAGAAATAAATAAGTTTGGGGAAATAAATAAGGGGTGAAATGAAAAGGGAAAATTGTGCAGAAATAAATAAATGCATGAATACATAAATAAATACATACATTTAAAAATAAATAATGAATAAAAAAATAAATTAAATAAATAAATTAAAAAATAAATTAAATAAAAAATGCATAAATAAATTTAAGGAGTGAAATGCAAAGGGAAAATCATGCAGAAATAAATACATAAATAAATATATACATTTAAAAATAAATATAAAATACATGATTAAAAAAATGCAAAAATAATTAAATTAAGTGCAATAAATAACTAAAAAATGCAAAAATAAATTAATAATTTTAAAAATTAATAATAAAAATATATATAACTTAATAAAAGAAAAAGTTAAACAGAAGAGTAAATAAATAAGGGAATAAAAAAAAAAAGATAAATAAATATTGTAATAGAAATATATCAATTTTATTTATTGATTAATGGCATATTTATTAATTTATGGAGGCATTTATTCATTTGTTCTTGATTTTGGCGGGTTCCTTCCTCCATATCCATCAGGGTCTCAGTAAATATCACTTTAGTATGAAGATAAGAAGACATGACGCAGAGTCGCTTAACTTGTCATCATTTGTACTGGTGTCCATGGTAACAAAGCCAACACATCTCCGCTCTGTTTCCCCTCTTCTTCCTGATTTCCCTGCTGATAACGCTGCTGGTTTGTGTTTGTGTCCTGATGATGCTGCTGCTGCTTTTGGCTCATGCTCTCTCTCCTCCTTGTTTTGAATCGCTGCCTTGGTTTGACCTGCAGAGCTCTACCTTTCTCTAATTCCTTTAGGTAAGAATAACACATCTAGTTAGAACAACCAAGAGTTTAATCACACTAAATGAACTCATCATAGAGGTTAAGCTCTGCCAGTTTTGCTATTGATACTTTGACTATTGCTTTTTCCAAACGGCTCTATTATTTTATTCTTATTGTTATTTTATAGGTTTCCTTTTTGTCTCCAGCTCAGAGATGTTAACTGTAGCATGTCGCCCTTTGCTGCTATTAAACAAAACTGTAGATCTTTGAAGGAATTTCCTGTCATTATACACGACATTTTAATACCATTGTTATGTCATTAATTATTAACACTTACATTTTAAGTTTGAGTGAATCCTGCTGGGTTTCACATTGCGCCTCAAAACAGGAAGAGGCCGCTGTCAAGGGCGAACTAATAACACCATAGACTGTATATAGAGATGGACGACGCGTCTCCACTTCCTCCCGCTGCACAGAAGTGAAGCCAAAATATCCTATATTCTAGCATGTTCTATTACACAGACGGGCTGTACTAGGCAATATATCATGAACTGGAGACAGTGAACGCAGCATCGTAGCTGCTAAGTTAACGCGAGGCACGAATCTTGTCGGTTAACGGTTAATAATCGGTTAACGAGGGTCGGTCATCGGTTAAGAACATTTTTCAAAATTAGCATCCCTATTTGTAGTCCATCTTCAGATGGTTGTAGTTTCACCACGGCACTAACATCCGCTGCCGTCGCATCATAATTACAGAGTCTAGAGAAAGAGCAGTCGGATTCTCCCAACGCCACTTGTCTTTTCCTGAGTCCTTCTGAATCCTCCTTCTCACCTTTCCTTGACCTCATGACGTTTTCCATCGAGGTCAAGGAGAAGACGTTAGGAGAAGTGGTTAGGAAAAGTGGTTAGGAGAAGTGGTTAGGAGAAGTGGTTAGGAGAAGACGTTAGGAGAAGTGGTTAGGAGAAGACGTTAGGAGAAGACGTTAGGAGAAGACGTTAGGAGAAGTGGTTAGGAGAAGTGGTTAGGAGAAGTGGTTAGGAGAAGTCGTTAGAAGAAGTCGTTAGGAGAAGATGTTAGGAGAAGACGTTAGGACGTCATTTTTTTTACTTTTCAACCGCAGCCTAAGTCTACGGGGGAAAGTCTTTGGGCGCTCTTTCTGGAGGACTTGGACATGTCGTCCATCTTTATATGCAGTCTATGATAACCTCCAACAGCTTTAACCTTTAACTGTCATATGAACTGCATTATAATGAGTGTGTGCGTGTGCGTGTGTGTGTGTGTGTGTGTTTGTGTGTGTGTGTGTGTGTGTGTGTGTGTGTGTGTGTGTGTGTGTGTGTGTGTGTGTGTGTGTGTGTGTGTGTGTGTGTGTGTGTGTGTGTGTGTGTGTGTGTGTGTGTGAGAGACTGCTTGCTTGCTTTATAACACGTGCACTTCTGTCTCCTCTCTTTAACGCTCACAAAGTAGCAACTATTCCATTCGCCACTCGATAAGTATGCCCGCCATGAGGTAAAGTAACACGTTATTGTGTTGAACTGCTGTGAACATGTTGAATTAACTTTCATGTCGTCTTCTGTGTGATTTTATCATTTAGAAATGTTTTCTTTCAGTGCTTCTGTGTGTTCCTCGGTTGACGAGACATTAACATGATTTTTCTAATGAAATCCTATTCTACTCTCTAAATACCATGCTGTCATTATTACAGTTGATCAGTGTGGCTGCAGTGGAGCATAAAGCATTACATAATCAGTTCAAATCTGTTTTTATAAGCAGAGACACAAATATAGCCTGACACAAGATAATGAAATATAAATGTAATTTTTTTTTTATTTAAATGTTTTCTTTAATTATTATTTTTTAATTATATTGTATGGTTTTATTAACTATCTATTGTTTTTGCCAACCCCAGCTGGAGTTTACAGTTCACCCACTCTTCTAATTCTATCGTTGCATTACATGTTAATGTTAACGTGTGTTTGTTGTGAATGTAACCTGGTGTCTGCTCTGCAGGAACTCTGCAACCTTCAAGTCATTCGAGGATAAGGTGGGGAACCTGAAGGTGAGCGGTGAGACGGTAGGATACACTCATAATAACCTCATGTCACATCACATTAAACTAAAAGATCTTATAAAGCGTTGTAATAAATGTGAAGGTTGTTGGGTTTGATGAACGAACCAAACAGCAGCCCAGTGATCCGTGATGTGACGTAACGGGCTGCTCCCTCTGAGTCGACTAATCGCTCCTTTTGGTCTCAGACTCAGATCTCTTGTTGTTTTTTATGCTTTATTTTCTTGCTGAATGATTTACTGTATTTCTCAGAAACTTGGTAAACACCAGATCTGTCCATTAAATCAACTATCGATTAGTCGACACAAATGTCTTTTGTTGAGGACAGCCTTAATTCTATAGGCCGTCTTTGTTTAACTGGGAGTTGAAGACAAACACTGGATCGGACCAGTGTACCAAACTTTACCACTAGGTGTCGCACTGGACTCAGCAGCAGCTGCTGCTGAGTGGAACATGATGAGACTGAGAGTCCATGACTGAGAGTGGAGCTTAATACACCTCTAAGTTTGCCAACCACCAATAAACACCAAATAAGGAGTCTGTTTTTCGTCGGCTTCAAATCGTAAATGTTGCCATAGTTTTAGTTTTCTTCGATGGTAACTCTGTGACGTCTCGTCACCCCAAAAAACACAAACAAACCAGGGCTGTCAATCGATTAAGATATTTAATCGTGATTAGTTAATTGATTTTTATCTGTTCTAAATGTAACTTAAAGGGAGATTAGTCAATTATTTAATCCTCTATCAACATGGGAGTGGATAAATATGCTGCTTTATGTAAATGTATGTTTATATTTATTATTCGAAATCAATTAACACAAAACAATGACAGATATTGTTCTTAGGTTTACTGGTTTCATATGATGCCAGTATCTTCACTCCAGCTTTAAAACTGAGCCGCTACAACCTAGAAAAAACACGTTTTTAATGCGTTAAAGAAATTAATTATTCTGTTAATCACGTTGTCATGTTGTTTGTTACTAACTCGATACGAGCTGGATTTACCGCCGTGACGCCGTCGCCACAGTTTGCTGATGTCAGCTACTTTTACTTTGTCAGAATGTTTTCATAACCACAAATGTCTTCAGCTGGTTTCCATCAAATCAAACCAGTTTGAGCTCGTACACCAAACGGAACCGGAGAAACCGTAAATGCTGTTTCCATTTCCTTTGTGCATTGCATTGTGGGAGAATAGTATCCATCAAAAACACACTCAGAAGTCGACAGTGTTTATAAAGTGTGCATTCTGTGTGTTTGTTCTTTCCTAAAACCTACATTTTATTATATTTGATGGATTTTGTGCAGGCTGATGGATTTTAAATTCAGTCATAGAGGCTTCGTCCCGACAGGAAACAGAAGCTGTGATGAGTCAGTTCATTAATGCTCTCTCCGCTCTGCTTCCTCTCTCAGTATAAGGTGGTCGGCCCCAGAGGGAACGGCGATGCCGTCGGCTCTCCCACCGACACCACCCCCACTCAGGAGAACCCGACTTTCTGAACGCATCCCTCCTCCTCCTCTTCCTCCTCCTCCTCGCTGCCACCTTCACGACCTGAGACTGTACTGTTAATCACCTCACATCGCAGACCTGACCTTTGACCCTCCACCGCTCACACTTCGCCCCCCCCGGGTCTGTAAACGCAGACGGGCGGAGGTGAAGGCCTCGTGGGGTTTGAGGTGGGATGAGCTTTGTCCCGTCGCTGCTGGTCCCCACGGCCTCCACTCTTCTGCCTCGCTGCTGCTGAGGAAAAGGAAAATGTTTTGTTGATGTCTAAACCTGAATCATTTACAGACCTTGCTTTGTTACATCGCCCCCCCCCCCACTCCGCCGCTACTTCCTCCCCAGTTAGACCGCTTCGTTAAGTCCACGCTGTCGTCTCCTGCACTCTTCAGACACTCTTAGTCTAAAGAAAAGGCATTATTAGGATGTCAGGCTCTCGTCGGTTGGTTAAGATAACGCTGCAGCGATGCATCAACAGGTGACTCGTTTAGGAACCAGGAGATCTGCACCGAGGGTGGAGGAGCATTTAACGGGCATATGCAAAGATGGTGGTTTCTACTTCTACTATTTCTGTCTTCTTGTTTCTGACTACTATCATCACGCATTCACACTGTGAGCACCTGCTAGCGTCGCCATGGTAACCCCACCGTCTCTCTCTCTCTAACTTGTACAGAGTTATCTCCACAGCTCTGCTGGATGCCCGCGGTGTGAACGCTGGTTAGAGGTTAGTGGTTTGACTGGGGGGGTAGACCTCCTACTGCTACGTGCATGTGCATATCTCATCTCAGTTGTACCATTACCAACCACGCGGAGAAGACCTCGAGGTCTCCTATAACACCTTAAAAACACCCCAAGATGTAAAAAAAAACAGGAAAAAAAACAACCTTAAACCATTTTGTATTACAAACTATTTTACACTGCTTTGCATAATGTTTTTACATAACTTTTATCAATATGTATAAATATATATGAATAAATATATTGTCACTGATGCTGCCGTACGGTAGTAGTCAGGTTGGGAGGTTAAGACAAAGCAGGGGGGGGGGGCTAAACAAACTATAAAATAAACGCTGTGGGTCAGTTTCACAGACGTGACTTATCGTCTGTCAGGAGGGGTTTTCTGTTTAAAGTACATTTATTGGTCTAAGAAATGTTTGTGAAACTGACTCATTAATGAACCCGTCTGGGGGCAAGACCAACCGGACGAACGGGAACGTAGTTAAACTGGTTTCATGTGACAAACTGGACCTGGATGGTTTCATCTCAGGTCAAACTAAAACCTCTCGATGGTTGAAAACGTTTTGAAACCTCGTTGACGGTGTTTCTTTTCACCCCGGTTTGACCGCTGTTCCCTTCCTGTTGTTAAAGGGACAGTTCGGGTGTTTCTCAGTGTGGTTGTATGAGGTACTAATCCATAGTCGGTGTATTACCGACAGTAGATCACAGTATCAGCACAGGGGCAAAGCAATGTACTGCTGTGGACAGGGGGCAGCAGCCAAACGCATTTTAGACACCTAAAAAATCAGTTTAAGTGTTCGCTATATTTAGAATATTTTCACCGTTTTACGTCGCCGTCAGACGGACCTTTCTGTTATCTACGCTGTATTCTAAAGCCACCAGACTCCATTCACAAAAACAGTCATTTTATTTTACCTTGCAAAACACAGGAGTCGCTGGTCCACAGCTGCCTCCATCGGTTGGTTTGTGTTATTGTGTGACTTTGGTGAATTAAAACCCATTAAAACACCAAAGTCACACAATAACACAAGCAAACTGATGGAGGCAGCGGTAGACCAGCAACTCCCATGATCTGAGAGGTAAAATGACTTTTTATGAATGGAGTCTGGTTGCTTTTGAAGAGAGCATAGAGTACTTCTGACGGCGAAGTAAACCGGTGAAAATATTCTAAATATAGCAAACACTTTTTAGGTGTCTAAAATCCATCCACAGCAGTACATAGCTTTGCTCCCGTGCTGCTACTCCTGTCTGTTTCTCTAAACTCCACTACACTGACTCTAGAGACGAACCTCATCCAACCACACTGAGAAACACCTGAACTATCCCTTTAAGACACAGAACTCAATGTGAGACGATGCTTTGCTTTGTACACTACCCGGTGAATGTCAGCGCTTCTCTGTCGGCCTTACTCACTTTAAATGGTTCACTTGTTATTATTATAATTTAGCTGGTAGAAAAGAAATAGTCGATTTTCCTTTTTATGTTCCTTTTTTTTGTTTGTTTTTTAGTACAGACTGGTTCGATTGAAGGAAGGGGAGTTAGCATTCAGATATTTAGAGTCCGACGGGCCACAAAATGTGTCATGAAAACATCTCGCTGCCATAAGAAGAAACTTTGCCAACGACCCCCTTAATGCACACACAACAAATGCACTCCTGTGAACACACACTAAATGCTTCTAAACGCTGCATGACGCCAAACTAACTCACACCTTTTTGTACCAAATCACTGTTGCTCTCATCGTTGTGCACCTGTATTGATAAAACACAGAAGCTCTTACAAACTACAGAAACGGTGACAGTAAACCCGAGAGATGTGCAGCACCGGCACTTTGACCCTGAACATGAAAAGGTTGTATACTTTTTTTTGTGCTAAAGTTGCTGATACGAGAGCAACATTGCCTCTGGTGGTTTGACAACATGTTGCATAGAATTTACAAAAAAAATACTCTTGGAAAAATTGCCTAAATAGTCTCCGTCAATCTTGAGTTGATCCCGGTGGATTTCCTCAAAGCTCTGAAGGCCTTTAGGAAATGTTGCTCTTGTATCCTGACTCAACTCAAGATGTCAATGTGGGTGGACCCGTGTCAATGAGGCAGTAGGAAAGGGTAAATATGAGTTGTTCTATACCTTAAATATGTTTTTAAATCATTAAATGATTTAAGCCAAAACTTCCCAGGAAGGATTAAACTTGCTTGTAGACCAGATAATTAAAAACATAAAGATAACATAAATCTCTCTCTGTGACAGACCTGTAGGGAGTTACTGTTGTCTTTATTATCCAATCAGACAGAACACTGCACTGCAATCAAAAATGTTTTATTGCTAGTAAAATACAATTGTGATTAAAATCCAAAAGCTTCGTCTGCAAATCAACAAGTAAGAGATGATGTACAACGAGCCGGTTATTGTTGTGAAATGAACTCAGCTCAGCAGCAAAACAAAACTTTTGGATTTGCATTAATACATTTTTCATCACAAATTTATTTTACTTGCAACAAAACATTATTTGTTTGCATGTCGACAGGTTTGCTCTCAAACATTTTCTGTTTGTTTGCGTAATAAAAACACAACAGGAGCTCCGCAGCACTTCAGGCTCCAGTGAACAAACATTAAATGAGAATACACAACGCTCATAAACTGAAACGTCCCGGCTTCTGAACCGGCTGCCAGTGTATCATAAGTGTGTTTTCTTGTTTGTGTTGATCATTTTTTGGTAGTTAATATATTCCTGTTAGGTGGATTGTTCTGTTTTCTTTTGGTTTTCCTTCTGTTAGGGAGAGGTGGAGATTTATTTGTACAAATAATTTGCCATCAGTTTAAAAACAAGTTGCCAATATTTAAATATGTTACAGAAATCTCTCTTTCTGCCTCGCGGCGTCTGACTTTCTGCTTTGCCAAGATGAAAAACGCAGATGAACACTACAAGAAATCTCAAGTCGTTTACTTCAGACTCCTGAAATCATATTTTTCTTACACAAAGTGGAGAAGTTCTCTCCTACTTGATGCTTCTCGTAGGACAACGATCTCACTCTGTACAAGAAAACTACTCTGAATGAACTGACTTGTTAAGATGGACTCTTCTTCTCGCCGTGCGTCCTTCGCCTGTTTTAAAGCTGCAGTCGGTTTTTGGGAGATTGATGATAGAAAAAGATGATGTGCTTTTTGTTTCGGGTGCCGATGGGAAGTGCAGCAGATGATCGGAGGCTGGAGGACAGTAGAGTACTTCTAGCTTTATTTAGGTCCTGGGCCTCGCTGATGTACAATATCTAAAGGGATCCGATTTGGAAGATTATGGTGAATGAATAATAAAAAAAACATTATTTGGTTTTGTTGTATATGTTTGGATATCAATAAAGCATTCCTTTAAATGAACGAGTGTTTGGTCCGTATGTTAAATCTGGATTTTGGATTTGTTAACAATGTTTGGATCGCCAATAAAACCTTTGGGTTCAACTACAAAACATTTGGATTTGTTAACAAAACGTTTTGGTCGGTATGTTAAATTTGTCCGTCCTGAGATCTGCTAAAGGAAACACAGAATTAAATTAAAATTAATTAGAATTTAGTCAGTTTATTAATTTGACTGATGCTAGAATGTGAAACTGGATGTGATGGTCCATAAAATATTCCTCACTTCATTGTGTCCTTTTTTGGCACTAAAACCAAAACTCAACCAGAAAACATGTACTAGTTTCTTATCAGTTCATATTTTGTTTAAGAAAGTTAAAGTTTTAGGTGGATGATCTTAAGTTGATGGGCTCTGTTTCACAGAAAGAGACCAATTATAAACTCCTTTTCCTACTAATCTGATGACTAGCATGAAGAAGGCTTAACATTTAATAATTAGGGGACTTTTTAAAGACAAACAGCCGTCTTGAGTTGCTATAAACTATAACTTATGTCCAGCCATGAAGTTTAGTTTTCATCTGTTATGATTACAGAAAGCACCATTATGTTTTTAGTTCCTTAAAACATGTTGAATGTGTGTAACTATCTGTGGTAAGTTTTTATAATACTAAAATGATTGTTCATTACAATGTCTGCATTCGGTCTGTGCTATAATCTAACAGACTGTATGTGGGCTTAATGAGTAACACTATAAGACAAACTGATCGGTTAAATGTGAGTTATGTACATTTAGGCGGTCATTAAGTACACATGTAACGTTACGTTACACTGCGCTTCACCCGTTACAGCTACACAGTGTGATTAGTGTTAGCTCCATGAAAACAGTAGTTCCCTGACCGGGAATCGAACCCGGGCCGCGGCGGTGAGAGCGCCGAATCCTAACCACTAGACCACCAGGGAAGACAAATGGCGAAGTGTCCGTGTTTTTTAAAATATTTAAAACTCGGTGATGTCGTGAGTTATTTTTCAGGTTTTAACACATAGAAGCCAAAACATGTGGATCGCCCCCTGGTGGCTGGCTGCAGTATACAGTATATAGGGTATACAGACGTAGGCAAAATCGTTGGTACCCTTCCATTAAAGAAAGAAAAACCAACAATGGTCACTGAAATAACTTGAAACTGACAAAAGTAATAATAAATAAAAATTCACTGAAAATTAACTAATGAAAATCAGATATTGTTTTTGAATTATGGTTCAGCAGAATCATTTAAAAAAACAAACTAATGAAACTGGCCTAGACAAAAATGATGGTACCCTTAACTTAATATTTTGTTGCACAACCTTTTGAGGCAATCACTGCAATCAAGTGACTTCTGTAACTCTCAATGAGACTTCTGCACCTGTCGACAGGTATGTTGGCCCACTCCTCGTGAGCAAACTGCTCCAGCTGTCTCAGGTTTGAAGGGTGCCTTCTCCAGACTGCATGTTTCAGCTCCTTCCACAGATGTTCAATAGGATTTAGATCAGGGCTCATAGAAGGCCACTTCAGAATAGTCCAATGTTTTGTTCTTAGCCATTCTTGGGTGTTTTTAGCTGTGTTTTGGGTCATTATCCTGTTTGAGGACCCATGACCTGCAACTGAGACCAAGCTTTCTGACACTGGGCAGCACATTTCGCTCCAGAATGCCTTGATAGTCTTGAGATTTCATTGCACCCTGCACAGATTCAAGACACCCTGTGCCAGATGCAACAAAGCAGCCCCATAACATAACCGAGCCTCCTCCATGTTTCACATTAGGTACAGTGCTCTTTTCTTTGGATGCTTCATCTCTTCGTCTGTGAACATAGAGCTGATGAGACTTGCCAAAAAGCTCCAGTTTTGTCTCATCTGTCCAAAGGACATTCTCCCAGAAGCTTTGTGGCTTGTCAATATGCATTTTGGCAAATTCCAGTCTCACTTTTTTATGATTTGGTGTCCTCCTCGGTTGTCTTCCATTAAGTCCACTTTGGCTCAAACAGTGACGGATGGTGCGATCTGACACTGATGTACCGTGACCTTGGAGTTCACCTCTAATCTCTTTGGAAGTTGTTCTGGGCTCTTTGGTTACCATTCGTATTATCCGTCTCTTCAATATGTCATCAATGTTCCTCTTGCGTCCACGTCCAGGGAGGTTGGCTACAGTCCCATGGACCTTAAACTTCTGAATAATATGTGCAGCTGTAGTCACAGGAACATCAAGCTGCTTGGAGATGGTCTTATAGCCTTTACCTTTAACATGAAGGTCTATAATGTTCTTTCTGATCTCCTGAGACAACTCTCTCCTTAGCTTTCTGTGGTCCATGTTCAGTGTGGTACACACCATGACACCAAACAGCACAGTGACTACTTTTCACCCTTTAAATAGGCAGACTGACTGATTACAAGTTTGAAGATACCTGTGATGCTATTTACAGGACACACCTTAGTTTAACATGTCCCTATGGTCACATTATTTTACATCTTTTCTAGGGCTACCATCATTTTTTGTCCAGGTCAGTTTCATTAGTTAGTTTTTTAAAATGATTCTGTTGAACCACAATTCAAAAACAATGTCTGATTTTCATTAGTTCATTTTCAGTAAATTTTTATTTATTATTACTTTTGTCAGTTTCAAGTTATTTCAGTGACCATTGTGGGTTTTTCTCTCTTTAACGGAAGGGTACCAACAACTTTGCCTACGTCTGTATATAGTATATATAGGCTGCAGTATACAGGTCATAAACCCATGTTAGTGGAAGGGACATGGCATAAAACACACCATACATCAATTACATTAATCCCAAAGATGGTTTCTGACGTGTTGAGGTTGTTGTTGATGTTTGTTCAAGTCTTAATTTTTCTGATAAATTTTGTTTTAATTACTTATTATAAAAAGGAGTTGTGACGTCATGATTGACAGCTGTGATTGACAGCTGCTCTGAGATGTAAGTTAACGTTAACTTTCCATACCGCGATTGTCTGTTACAAACATAGTCTGTATATAAAAATCTGTATGTATATAAACATGGATACATAAAGAGAATGGATTCAAAGAGAAAGTTAAACGCAGCTCAACCAAAGAGAATATATATAGGATATATACATACGTATATATACATATGTATGTACATATATATATGTACATACATATATGTATGTACATATATATATGTATATATATATGTACATACATATGTATGTATATGTATGTACATATATATGCATATATATACAGTATATACATACATGTATGTATATATATACGTACATACATATATATATGTACACATACATATATATATGTATGTATACATATATACATACATATGTATGTATATATGTATGTATATATCCTATATGTATGTATATGTGTATATACAGTATATATATATATTATATATATATTATGTATTATATATGTGAACTATAATGCAGTGATGTATGTTTGTTTTTTTCTAGAAAATCTGCCTAAATTGCAGCAAGAATTATATTGGATGATAAAATGTAAAATTGTAACAAAAATATGGAAGACAAGTCACTATCTCCAGTGATGTGGTTTTCAAACAAATTACGACTGATCTAAAAAAAACAAAGAACACAGAACATCAGACCAAAGAGATGCTCACCTTAATATCACTTAATATACCATCTTTGGCTCAACACTAATGCCTGTCACTCACTATCGCGAGATGTCTTCGCAGAACGTGAGTTTCGTGTTTGTGAGTTGTCGTGGCCGAGTGGTTAAGGCGATGGACTAGAAATCCATTGGGGTCTCCCCGCGCAGGTTCGAATCCTGCCGACAACGAGACGATGTTTTTATCTTTATCACAACTGTTACTATAAAAGTCAAATTAAAGATTGTTGTAAAGACTGAAACTCATATCTATAACACACAAACACAGGTAGGAACAGATAGGTGGTTTTCATATTAAACGTTACGGTGAACCTGAACAATTAACTGAAAACTGCAAAAAGGCTCCTGCTGAGGATTCATACAGGATATTAATAGAGCAAATTCAATCATACTCATCTGTCAAATAATCGTCATATTTATGTTTTCTACTCACTGTTTTACTACCTGTTTGCATCTCTGTATATGTATTACATCTCATTATGTCCCTACATTCCTTTTTCGGCTACAGTTTATTCATTTTGCTTTACTTTACACCTGTCAACCACAAATATAGGCCGGGTATTTTAACTTCTGCACTATTTTATGACTTATATCCTCATTTTTACTTGATTTTCTTTTTATCTGTAGCCTATTTGTATGAGCATTGCTGGATGGAGCCTGAAATCCAAGATTTTCATTTCCAACGACTGCCTCTCTGTGTGTATTATGACAACAAATAACTTGAAACCTTAACTGATAATGGCAAAAGATTATTTTATAGCTATTATCTAAAGAATTTTAAGTTAGATGCAATTCATATGTTTCACCACCAGAGTGAGCTCACTGTACGGTGCTGTTAGTGTTCATGTCTCTGTGTTTATCAGTCAACTGTACAGTAATAGAGTCAGTGAGTCTTAAAGCATGACACTATGAAAGTCACTGAAATGTGTTGAATTTCTGGGAAAATATAGTAACTATAACAGAAGTTTGAACCAGATACATTTTGAGAAATGTTTATTATAAAAAATTTAAATAAAATATATAAAAAAAATACAATATGTATTTTATTAAAAAATACAAATTGTATCTTACAATACAATCAAATAGGCAATACAACAAACTATATACAAGTAGCACTAAAGACAGAAATAAAAAGGAAAACAAAATTATATTTACATTTAATATGTACAGTTACGTGTACAGACAAAAAAGACATAGTCAACATGTGTAATATCAATGCAATATGAGTGTTTTGCACACTATATGCACATTTATATTAATACTTTATTATATTGTATTTTATTTTACTGTATTGTTTCATTTTAATGTGTCTTACTGTTAATTTGTATTGCTATTATGCTGCTATGTCGAGGAGCCAAAACCAAAGAATTTTACTCTCTTATATTGAGATGTAACAATAAAGGAATCTCAAATCTTTTAAATTGCAAAATGCTAAAAAAAAATAGAGATATTTTGTTAGCATGTTCTTCCAAATTCTGAGATCTCATATTTGTCATATTTTTTTTAAAATTTGATTTATTCCCCAAATATTCATCATGAAATACAAACTGGATTTCTATTATTTTTGTCGGGTGGAAAAAAAGTCAACCTTCGCAAGCACAAGTTCCTGAAAGTTAAACCTCATTTATACAACTTCTCATGAACTTCCCTTTAATTAGATTTTACTTTACCATATCTTACTACTATTACTATATCTACTGTATATCTCATACTATATTATGTTATACTGCTTTATTATATTATGTAGTATATTTATATTAGATGTCCACATTAATAGAGATATTAATATGGATATATTAATATTACCTCTTGTGGTCCTCCATAATATGCTGCCTTCCACTGTGTAATTCTCTGAAATATTTTAATTATTTATTTTTTAAAATATTTTTGAGAGCTACAAGTTCTTTTAACATGGTCATGGAGCATATATACTGTACATTTGTATTGTGGGGGCATCGTTCCTATGCAGAGGGTAGTTTAGTTTATTTATTGACTACACTGAGGGCGTTTTATATTTTAATAATTGATTTATTTATTGTGTTGAGTTGAATGTGCTACTTATTCTGTACTGTAATTACCTTGTGCCTTTTCTACCTTTTTTCTTTTCTTAAAGCTGACTCGTTGTAAACTGCTCAGAATTACAAAGTACTTATATATAGATGCAAATGGAAAATAAAACTCTTGAATCTGGAGTCCTGAATCCTGAATCCTGAATCCTGTACTGTATAATGACAGTAATGAAACCTTATGAAGAAGCTGACATTGATGACGTTCTCTGTTTACGCCCCGCCCCCTGCCTACGTCACCACCCTTCTCTGTGTATAAAAGCTGGCTGACCGTTGTGTCCATCATTAGCAGCAGCAGCAGCGTCTCCGTCACCGTCCTCCGTTCTCCGTCCATCTGGACCGTGGAGGGTTCTATTCACCCAGAACTGATCTTCAGATGGGCCCCGTCGCCTAGCGCTCACTCCCCCAGCCTCACCCACTGAGTTCACTCTGGTGCTCCGGACATCCAGCCCGTCTGGTCCCGATAGAGGTGAGAGTTACTCCGGGTAACAACATGGAGGTCAAGATGGTTGTTTTAGTGGTTTAGGGGGGTGAGCTAACAAGCTAACAAGCTAACGGTGCTAGGCTAGCTGTGTTGTGCTAATGGCAGCAGCTGATGCAGAGTCTTTGTTTTGTTTTTCTATATTAACTCAGAAGAATAAACGCTGTGTTTGTATGTTTGTAGTCTTTTCTCGATGTTTTGTTTTTTTTATTCACACGGTCATATTATTGGCGGTGTCATATAAATATCAACTGGTAAGTTTAATATCAACAGACTGTTGAGATTTAGTCTTTGTCTTTGTTGTAGACAAAATGTCCCCGTTACAAGAGACATGGTCCTGCTTTACGAGTTGTCCGTTTACCTCCTTCAACACAGTCTTTATTTAGCGTCCACCGTCTCCTAAGATTCAGCTTTTATTCTCTTATTTGTCCTGTAGCAGAATGACGTCATAATGTGGGTTTGGTGCAGTGAGCACAATGTAAACAAGACCTGCAACACGGGGGCTGACGTCATCATTTAGAGGATGTGAAAGTGCTACCAGGTGGTTTCCTCTGGGTTTGTTTGTTTTACTGCATCAGCTGTAGGAACGTTACAGGATGGGTTTTCTCTGGTTTCTTTGTCACACTTTCTTGTATATACTCAGTGCTGAAAGGATTAGTTGATTAAAGCAGCTGTTGAGGACATTTATCAAGCAAAACAGCCAAACATATAGCCTGTTGTTGGTGTTTTCTGACAAGTTATAGAGTACATCATTTATGGATTTAGGAAAAAAGTGGCATCATTGGTGGTAGTCCTGTATGTGATTATAAGGTTAATTTATTTGCCATTTTGCAACAAAGGGTTGCACAATGAAATGTTGTTGCTCCTTCACGCTAATCTAATAGTAATAATCTTCAAATAGCTGGATCGGATATCGGGGCCAATCTGTTCAATTCAACTCTATGTTCATATACATTATATACTTGAATTGTAATTCCTGTTAATTTTGAAGATTTTGTTTTACCAATATCAATAGTGAAACAATAGTGAGTTGTGTAATTTCGATAACTGGTTAATTATATATCATTAGACAAGATAATGACAGATAATAATAAGTAGTTGACGCCTCTGTAATGAAATCATTATAATTTCTGTCTTGCAGCTCTCTGTGTGGGGGGTGTAGGAGGGGGGGGGGGTATTTGTCTGGAGATGAGTATAAATAAGTGTCTCCAGTCCTTTGTTGAGTCATTTCTCCCAGTCTGGTTTTGATCACACTGGTTTTGCTCTCCAGGTTTCCATCACGCACAGCGTTCAGCGACCAACTACAGTAGAATGGCAGCTATTCCAGCAGGCGGTTCTCTCGTGGCGACCACTGACTACTACCGAAGTGAGTCTCTCTCCTTCTTTATTCCCTCATCACACCAGTACAGACATGGTCAGACTGACTCCTTCCTCCTGTCGGTGACTTACTGTTACTCTGCTGTTTGATTTACTCTTTACTCTCATCAGATGAGGCATCACTGAAGTGCTTATAATTTAGACGTAATGAGTCACTGGGTTTCTCTGAATAAAAGGTGACTAGTATGTTTAGACTTTGCTCAGGGTGAAAGAATTTGGGTCATTTGCTTAATACTTAAAGCATTAAGTAACCTATTCATTGTCTGTACATACTTTTAAAAATGATACTCTTCAATCTCAGGAATACTAAATCATTTTGGTTGACTGATTAAACCGACCGCTCTCTTTCTGCTCGTTCTCTCCTCCTGCAGGGCGCATCGGCTCTACATCCAGTAGCAGCTCCTGTGGCAGTTCGGAGTACAGCGGAGAGGTCATCCCTCACCATCCAGGTGTGTGTTTGCATCCATGAAACAGAAAAAAAACAGAAACATCTGTCGAGATTGAACGTCTTTATTCAAAGGAAAACTCTGTTATCGCGTCAACTTTTACTCAAAATATTCAGTTTTCCTGCACAATGAAATTTGCGTCGGTGTGGAAACCAGAATATAGTCCCTCATAGGAAGTTACATCCTTTAAACCCGTTTTAATGGAAGTCTAAAAGGCAGGTGGGCTGACAAACACACTATTTATATTTTCATAGAACAATATTCATAAAATGATTAAAAATGGATGCATCTGTCCTACCGTACATAAAACTATTATAGGTTAAACTTTGACACTCCACATTAACTGACTCAAAGCTGCTGCTCAGAGGATTTCTGAGTTTGCAGTAATCAGGTCAGGAAATTATACAAGACGACTCGCGTGAATTCCTTAAGAAAACAAGTGAGTCATTTAATTGACTGGTTTTGGATAGAACATTGTGTTCTGCTCAAGAGATGACAGGAGTCAAAAACAACCGTCCACATCCTGTTCTGGCAATTATTTCAAAATATGAAGGTGGCGTTGCTCAATCCACATCCTACCGCTGCTCACGGATCTGGTAATATTGTAGGCAGAGCTTCAGTTTCGGTGACCTTGAGGATTGCTGTGGTTGAGTCAGCTGTTTCGTCAGAGCTTCTATGGTTGAGTCATCCTGAAACACAGCGAGCTCAGGTCTGATCTCGCTCTTTCTAATCCAGGCGAAAACCTCTGGGTCTGAGAAGTGAAGCCAATGTGAAGACAGACGCACGGGGTTCCCCTTTAGCGTTACTTTTGGACAGACGGCGTCTTTACATGCATAGTGTCCTTTCAAAATAAACTTCTGTTATCAGGAAGTTAGGTTTAGGCAACACAACCACTAGTGTTAGGAAACGGTCGTGGTTGACGTCAACTTCACTGACTAACACTCACGTGACTCACAGGACTGAAATTAAGTTTTTGTCTTCCACTTCTGGATCCGGTTAGGATTCAGGTGCCAGTATTAACAGAAAAAACGGTACACAGATATAACCCTCAGCACCAGTTAATATCTGCTGACTCCACCAGTAATCCTGGATCAGCGTCTCCGTGCAGCTCTATGTGAAAACCATCTGGGCCAACAGATAACTGCCGGCTCAGGGTCGGTGTCTACAGGCCCGCGTCAACCGCTGGGTCAGCGTTTTAATGGTGTCAGGGCGCTGATATTTCGCACACGCATGCACGAACACACACACAGTGATGGAAATGAAAGTAGGTGAAAGGGGATATAGGGGTTTGTGTGTGTGCACATAAGACAGTGGAGTGCACACGCCCAGGGTTGGAAATTGGCACCAGCAACCAGCCAAATGCTGGTAAAAGATGCAAGTGGCTGCTAGATTTGCTTCACTCACCGGCCTAATCTACACACCCTACGCTACTGTTCATTTAGTCCGTTCTACTAAATTCAGTTTGATTGAAAACTATAATGGTAAAATGATGACATTATTTACAGCCACAAACAACAGAACATCCACAGAGAAAAGAGCTGTATTAGTATTGTATAGTATTACATCGTACTACTTGATTAGAGGGTTTACATTGTTTGCTTGGTGTTACAACCAAGTAAGCAATGATTGATTGATTTATACTTCTTAACCTCATTTAATTTTCTTAAGGAGCCAAACACGAGGTCGAGTCCTGGGAGGGAAACCTGAGTCATGAGTGTAGCTGATGAAACACACACTCAACTGTAACACACACACTCTTAACATTTGGTCACTGTAGTGTTCAGTCTGCCGTCTCGCTCCAGTGGGGAATGTTAATCATCCACTCTGTCCTGCAGTGTTAGGGGCCGTTCACATGCAGCGTCTAAAAGCGGTAACTCCCTTCTACCTCCACATAGATTCAAATGAAGCAAATATATTGATTCTGGTGTTTAAAAATTTAATTTCAATTTCTTAAAAAAAAACAAAAAAACGCGTTACATTGATGAATCTATTTCTTTTCCCTCCCCTATTACCTGTATAAACGTATGCCTTCATGATCTGCCTCCACAGGACTCCCCAAGCAGGACTCTGGTCATTGGTGGTCCAGTTTCTTCTTTGGGAAGCAGCCTGGGATGACCCCGCTGACTGAGGAGGCACAGCAGAAGTAAGTATCAGCACTCACTGACTCATCCCTCGATACCGCCACTGCTTCTCCTTAGTCTTATTTTAGTCCTGGTTAGTTGCTGCTCGATGATTCAGTTTGGAGCTGCATCTTCCTCCTCTGGTCTTTACTTACAGATGAATCCAGACCAGCTTTGTGTATTTCGTTAAAGACCATAGATCTATTATAGGAACTGGGTACCGGACTCAAAGACTCGCCTAGCACATAGGCTAGAGCTGGGTCCATTCTTGGTTTGTCTGGTCCGGTTCGGTTTACGAGCTTAAACCAGTTTGACTTTATGCAAACCAGCTGAACCAGCATTTGTCAATCTAGTTGTTTTTAGATGAAACCGTTCCGAGAGGAACCGCCTGCTGGGGAACTCCCCCGAGAACTAAACACCTTCAGGGGCTGGTGGCTCTCTTTGCTTTCGCATCGCCAATAGGAACGCTGAAGTGACGTAAACCGTCCGGCGCCGCTCGCACACAACTCCAGCTGGGAGATTGATGAGCTTCCTACGGTCCGAGAGCTCTTTTAGCCATTTTAGTAATATAATAATAAACATGCCACAATCATATAAACTCAAGCAAAATAGCTGTCACCAAGGTACTGTTTGTGATTTCAGTTTGAATCGTTCTTTGGCTCGGTGGGTGGGCTTTGTGCTACCGGGTTAGCGTTTCTTCTACTGGGTTAGCGTTTCTTCTACTGGGTTAGACTTTGTGCTACCGGATTAGACTTTGTGCTACCGGGTTAGCCTTTCTTCTACTGGGTTAGACTTTGTGCTACCGGATTAGACTTTGTGCTACCGGGTTAGCCTTTCTTCTACTGGGTTAGCGTTTCTTCTACTGGGTTAGACTTTGTGCTACCGGATTAGATTTTGTGCTACCGGGTTAGCCTTTGTGAGACCGGCCTAGCCTTTGTGCTACCGTGTTAGCCTTGGTGCTACTGCGTTGGTTCGTTTAGCTGTGGGTTCTTAGAACTATGACAAAGTTCCTCTTGTCTGAAAACGCCTTATGACACGTTTTCACATTCGAAAATTAAAAACTAACCTTCATCAGCAAGCTGTGCCGACGGCGTCACAGCACTAAATCCAATTTGTATTGCATTAGTAATTAGGAGTATGACAACATGGTATTATGTTTGTGTCTGACATGTCATGTGATTAAAAACACGTTTCTAGTCTGTGGGAAGGTTTTGTGTGAAAGCTGATGTGGCGACAGGCTCTGACCTGTCTCTGTGTAGATTCATCACACCTGACTCACCCTTTCTATTATACAGTATGAAGACTGGATTCTCACTCTGTCTCTTTGTCTGTCTCAGGGCGGGGGTTCAAGGTGCAGTGACGAATGGTCAGATCACCTGCGTTGCCAGGGAGATGGTGATGAAGCGCCAGGTGAGTGAGAGCAGCGACGCAGGAAGTCCCACCTCCTCCTGATCCCGCTGTCTCACTCTGATCCACGCCGCACCTCGAGGGGGGGGAATCAAACCAACAACCAATGACCAACGCTAGGTGACGGGACGATGTCCCGTTAACCACCTTGTAGTTTTTTTATATAATATTATTCATTGTAGTTATAGGCTGCCTTACCTGTTTTTGTTCCTGTAACCTTTTTTTATTGACCAAGAAAAAAAAATAAATAAATTTAAAAAAAAACAACAAGATGATGATGCAACTGAGAAACTCCTTTTGTGTTTGTTTTCTAACATTTGTACGGTGTTTGTAATACTGTGGTGCACACACATCCACATGCCTTTGTTAAACATTTTTCACTTTTGTCACCCTGTGATTGCAAATGCAATAAAGTTAGACTCTCGCAGCCTAACGCTCTGTGTCGGGTTCACGTCTCTGTTCTCTTCTTACACACAACATGATTTAACTCTGTTTATGCTTTATGAAAATAAGCGGTGTGGTCATAGCTGTTGGTTGAAGTGTCCCTATAAGGACCCGGAGGTGAAGGAGTTACTGTTTGCCAGGGAGTGGTTCACTGGTTTTGTACTGGGCTATTAGAGGAACAGAGTAAACACTGAGAGCAGCACTTCATGTCCTCACACTGCTGCTGTGAACCCGGAGTCTGGGGTTGAGCAACCGTTGGCTCCGTGTCTAAACACCCACCACATCTGGAAACATCTGGAGCCCAGCAGTCTATATGGATTAAAAAAACATTCCTGCACACGCTGGGTTGAACTTTCCCCTACAGAGGGTTCCAACTTCTGTTCTCTTCCTCCTGAAGTTTCAATCCAATTTGAAATGCCTACATCTTCAGATGTGTTTTTGTTTTTCTAAACTCACACTTAAGAGTTAACGTTGACACTAGATGCACTTTCAAAATAATTCCATAATTAGAGGACTTTTTCTGTGGTTAGAAAAATACATAAATGAATGTTGATATTGTAAGAATTACTCTGGCTCATTAGCTCTTCTCTCCAGAGTGCGCTGTCTAAAAAGCAGAAACAGCTCAAATGATGTCGGCCTTTTGTTGAAAGAGTTTAATAATATTTGACATAATATTTTTCCAGTCGTGGAAGAAGTAAAAGTACCTTTTAATTAAGTAAAAGTATAGGAAGTATTGCTCGTTTTACTCAGTAGCGGTGTAAGAAATAGATGGATAGATAAATAGTTAGTTAGTTGACTTTATTAATCCCCGGGGAGAAATTAAATGGCCATAGCAGCCAGACACATTAAAATACAATAAAACAAACACAGATTAAAATACAAATAGAAGTTAAATATTAAGTTGGTCAATATGAAGAATAATGATTCAGGTGTTATTTAATGTTCTTGATGTGCAAAGAGAAGAGTTGTAAAGTCTGATAGCCCTCAGGAATGATCTCCATATCATCACTTTAATGCTGCAGCTGGTGGAGCTCTTTATAAACTACTTTATATGATGCTAGATTGTGAATTTCTTATCTTATTTCATCCCTTATAATTATACATTTTTATATAATTATTAATATTTTATAATAGATCACATTGTATTTGTTGATTTATATTTTGCACTATTAGCCTATTATTATTAAAACCATTGTGTTTGTACCACTAGGAAGAGCATGTCTATCTCTGTGTGTGGTGAGTTTATGGAATTGTTTAGATGAAGAAATTAAGCAAATTAATGAATGTAACAGAATGTATAAAAACAGAGTTTTGAGAGGTACATGATGAGAAAGAGTCTTAATGTCTGGTTTGTTTTATATATATTAAGATAGATCAGGTTTCTATAAAGTAGCAGAAACATTGAAATACTCATCCAGTTAACCGACAACAACAACAACAACAACAACAACAACAACAACAACAACAACAACAACACGGAGCTTCATGAAGGATTCATGTTAGTGTCGCTGTTAGCTGCTGCTACTGAGAGCTAGCAGCCTGTTGCTAGGCTACTGAGAGCTAGCAGCCTGTTGCTAGGCTACTGAGAGCTAGCAGCCTGTTGCTAGGCTACTGAGAGTTAGCTAGCAGCCTGTTGCTAGGCTACTGAGAGTTAGCTAACGAGCTAATCCCTTCACCGGAAGTGGTCGTTTCCTTTGCTGCTGTTGGAGGCCTTGGAGACACCATGAATCTGATGTTCCAGATGTCCTGGAGAAGCTTCACCTGACTCAGGTAGGAGCTGCTGGAGGTAATGTTAGTGATGTTGTTCTGGGTTCAGTTAAATCAAGAAGCTCTGCTGCTGTCTGTCTGTCTGTCTGTCTGTCTGTCTCTCTGTCTGTCTGCTGTCTGTCTGCTGCTGTCTGTCTGTCTGTCTGTCTGTCTGCTGTCTGTCTGTCTGTCTGCTGTCTGTCTGCTGCTGTCTGTCTGTCTGTCTGTCTGTCTGTCTGCTGTCTGTCTGTCTGTCTGTCTGTCTGCTGTCTGTCTGTCTGTCTCTCTGTCTGTCTGTCTGTCTGTCTGCTGTCTGTCTGTCTGCTGTCTGTCTGTCTGTCTGTCTGTCTGCTGTCTGTCTGCTGCTGTCTGTCTGTCTGTCTGCTGCTGTCTCTCTGTCTGTCTGTCTGCTGTCTGTCTCTCTGCTGCTGTCTGTCTGTCTGCTGCTGTCTGTCTGTCTCTGTCTGTCTCTCTGCTGTTGGAAATATCTCAGGATGTATTTTAAGATATGTCTCTGCGTAAGTAGAAAATCTAGTGTTACGTATGAAGTAACTGGGTCTAATCTCACTAGCAGACTGGTAGACGCCTAGCTATCAGAAAACCGGTTGAAATTGGATAATGACTTGCAAAGAATGTATGTATTTATGAAACAAAGATAGTCTATCTTTCTCTTTGTTTGAGTCTATACACTAATACAATCAAGTAGAAGTAGAGGTAAATAACATAAGGGTGTAAGAACATAGAATTATAATTGATCATACTAATAAAGGGATAATGTATGTAGAATATCTGTTTTATATGTAATAGTAATTCAATTGTAGGACTGGGTAATAGCATGTATGGTATGTGTGTACAAGTGTCATCTTTATATCTTATCGAGCCTGGGACAGAGGGAGGAAGGGGGTAGGGAACAGGGTGTTCTTGCAGAATGGATAACGTAGAATGGAGTCAGAAGTAGCAGAAGTGAGAGGTCATCTAGGTCACAAGAAAAGTAACATAACAAAGCTATGGAAAAGTACTGGGTCTTGCCCATTAAGAACGCCCTGTCCCTCCTTCAGACCCTAAAGGTGCATAAATATCAAGTGTAAAGAACGACTATTCATTCATTCTCTGCGAACTGACCTCCGTGCTGCGTGACGTCAGAGACACATTGATGAATCCAGATCTGTTGTAATAACTCTGTGCAACTATTGATGAGTATATCTTCGGAATAAATTGTTTGACTTTAACTAACATAATATCTTGTGTATGATTTATCTTTGAGCTTGTAGCTGCTTAGAAGACAAACCAACACGCAGAAGGTGAGACATCCCTGAGGGGATTTCCCTTCACTGCTGTCTGTCTGTCTGTCTGTCTCTCTGCTGTCTGTCTGTCTGTCTGCTGTCTGTCTCTCTGCTGTCTGTCTGTCTGTCTGTCTCTCTGCTGTCTGTCTGTCTGTCTGTCTGCTGTCTGTCTGTCTGTCTCTCTGCTGTCTGTCTGTCTGTCTGTCTCTCTGCTGTCTGTCTGTCTGTCTGTCTCTCTGCTGTCTGTCTGTCTGTCTGTCTGTCTGCTGTCTGTCTCTCTGTCTGTCTGTCTGTCTGTCTGTCTCTCTGTCTGTCTGTCTGTCTGTCTGTCTCTCTGTCTGTCTGTCTGCTCTGTCTGTCTGTCTGTCTGCTGTCTGTCTGTCTCTCTGTCTGTCTGTCTGTCTGTCTGTCTCTCTGTCTGTCTGTCTGTCTGTCTCTCTGTCTGTCTGTCTGTCTGTCTGTCTCTCTGTCTGTCTGTCTGTCTGTCTGTCTCTCTGTCTGTCTGTCTGTCTGTCTGTCTCTCTGTCTGTCTGTCTGTCTGTCTGTCTGTCTGTCTGTCTGTCTGTCTCTCTGTCTGTCTGTCTGTCTGTCTCTCTGTCTGTCTGTCTGTCTGTCTGTCTGTCTGTCTCTCTGCTGCTGTCTGTCTGTCTGCTGCTGTCTGTCTGTCTGTCTCTCTGCTGTCTGTCTGTCTGTCTGTCTCTCTGTCTGTCTGTCTGTCTCTCTGTCTGTCTGTCTGTCTGTCTGTCTCTCTGTCTGTCTGTCTGTCTGTCTGTCTGTCTGTCTCTCTGTCTGTCTGTCTGTCTGTCTGTCTCTCTGTCTGTCTGTCTGTCTGTCTGTCTGTCTGTCTCTCTGCTGTCTCTCTGCTGTCTGTCTGTCTGTCTGTCTGTCTGTCTCTCTGTCTGTCTGTCTGTCTGTCTGTCTGTCTGTCTCTCTGTCTGTCTGTCTGTCTGTCTGTCTCTCTGTCTGTCTGTCTGTCTGTCTGTCTGTCTGTCTCTCTGCTGTCTGTCTGTCTGTCTGTCTCTCTGTCTGTCTGTCTGTCTGTCTGTCTGTCTCTCTGTCTGTCTGTCTGTCTGTCTGTCTGTCTCTGCTGTCTGTCTGTCTGTCTGTCTGTCTCTCTGCTGTCTGTCTGTCTGTCTGTCTGTCTGTCTGTCTGTCTCTCTGCTGTCTGTCTGTCTGTCTGCTGTCTGTCTCTCTGCTGTCTGTCTGTCTGTCTGTCTCTCTGTCTGTCTGTCTGTCTGTCTGTCTCTCTGCTGTCTGTCTGTCTGTCTGTCTGTCTGCTGTCTGTCTCTCTGCTGTCTGTCTGTCTGTCTGTCTCTCTGCTGTCTGTCTGTCTGTCTGTCTCTCTGCTGCTGTCTGCTGCTGTCTGTCTGTCTGTCTGTCTCTCTGCTGTCTGTCTGTCTCTCTGCTGTCTCTCTGCTGTCTGTCTGTCTCTCTGCTGTCTGTCTGTCTGTCTGTCTGTCTCTCTGCTGTCTGTCTGTCTGTCTGTCTGTCTGTCTGTCTGTCTGTCTCTCTGCTGTCTGTCTGCCTGTCTGTCTGCCTGCTGGTGCTTCATGTGTGTTTTTGTGTGCATGATGCTGAAATGCTGCTGCCTCTTATCTGTCTGCAGTATTTGCATTTGGTGTTGTTGTTGTTTTTCAACAAGTTTTCTGTCATATCGGCTTTGTGGGAAACTCAGTACACTTTTGTTACATCCGAGGTAAAATCACCTTGACATTTTCTCCACATACTTCATCACTCCAAGCCCAAGAAAAGTATTTCAGCTGCATCTCTATTCTTTGAGACATCAATCCTGTAAACCTTTGTTCTATGCTGCTGCTTTGCCAACATTAAACTCATATTCTTGTACTTATTGTCAACTGCTGCATAACATTTTAGATGCTTTGATTTGTTTGTAAAATATGCATAAATGATGATCTGCTGCCTAGCTGACATGTCTTACCTGCTACATACATCAGCTGTGTGTTGCCGGGTTTACATTTATCTCACTTCACTTGATGGTAAACTCTCTGTAATGTCTGGAGATGCAAACAACTGACAAACACCAACCAAACACGTCTAATTGAAATGCACTAATTCAGTTTTTGGGGGAAGGTTATTGTGTTTCTTTGCTGTGTGCTTTCATGGAGGTGACAAAGTTTAGACGCATGACTTCTTGCTTCGTTGAGGTCAGTCTTCTCACGCTAATCTGAAATGTCACATATCAAAGAGCTCATGGCTGCACTTTTTAAAGCTGACTAGGCTGCTAAACCACATTCAACATGACTCACCTTGGTGGCAGAGCTGGTTCTGATTCAGAGTCCGTCCTCTTCGGTCTAATCTTGTATTTCATTGGGGTGTAACGATAGCGGTTCAGTGAATCATCGATACATATCATCATATTTAAGATACGCCTTTATTTTGAAATTTCCATTGCACATCTCGTCTGTTTCACCATTTCCGTCCAAACGCACCTCCTTCCTACAGAGCCCAGTAATACAATGTCAAATCACATTTTACTTTCTTTTTGTGAGTTTATATTTAAAGGTCCAGTGTGTAGGGTCTAGCGGTGAGGGTGAGGAGATTGCAACCAACTGAAGCGTCTCCCGTGTGCCGAGCGTGTTGGAGAGCTACGGTGGCCGACGCAAAAATGCGAATGTCCCTCTCTAGAGCCATCTGGAGCAGAGCCAGTGTGTACGTGGGAAGTGAGTGGTGAAGAGAGAGAGAGAGAGCGGCGGCGTTGGGAACGAGTAACGTTATCGACTCTGTCACAAGCAGGAAAAGTTAACAGAGTTTGGTTTGTCCGTTCTAGGCTACTGTAGAAACATGATGGTGCAACATGGCGGACTCCGTGAAGAGGACCGGCTCCCTATGTAGATATAAACGGCTTATTTAAGCTAACGAAAACACAACGACTCTTATCATCAGGTGATTAAACGGGCGAATGATATCGTCTCATATCGATCGCAGGGCCCTGAATTACAGGGAGAAATTGGCAACCAATTCTTGGCCTTTGGTTGCCATCAGTGGCAACCACTTTTTAACACAGAAAATAGGGACAGTAAACAGCAAAACATGCACCCCGACATAAATACATTTTTAATATTTATTGCGTTAGTTATATTTTACTGGCAACCATATTTTTTAGTTTGGGCAACCAAAAGCTGACGCCTGGTTGGCAGCCTGGCAACCACTTTTAAAAGTTAGTGTTGAGCCCTGAATTGAATCTAAACAAAATCGTATCGTGGCAGACTGTTAATATCGTATTGTGATAGTATTTTATTATATCGTATTAATAACTCTTTATGATGCAGCTACTCTGGCTGCATTGCTGTAAATAAAAAATATTTATTTATTATTTCCACATGCAGTTTTTAAGAGTATAGTCTTTGATTATTGTTTTTATTAGCTTTGTGATTAACATTTTTTTTTCTGTATGTGTTTACCTGGATGGTGAACTGCTGCCTTTACAATGGTCATTTTATTTACAGGTGTAAATAAAGCTGAGTTCAATTGAATTAAAACAACCGATAAACTCTCAATGCTTCTATTTAAGATCATCGGCTAAGTTAACGGCAATAAATAAAAAAGTAAACCGTCATTAATACTTTATTTATTAATACTGTACATTCAAGAAATATTCTTATTCATTTCTTATTTATACCAGTCTGGCATTTATATCTAATACACTTTATAGATCCCACTTCTCAGCATTTAGTATTTACTTATTTGCACTATGGTTATTTGTTTTGTTGGATGTCTTAATGCAAAAATTTGTACATATTTCTTATATTCTCATATTCTTATTTTTTAATTTTTTAATTTTAGTACTTACATCTCTTAACTTATATTGTAGCATTATTTACATAATTTACATGTTCCTTACTCTTTATTTCTATTTTCTTACATTTATTTATGTTTACAAAAGAGTAACTGTAACACGCTAATTTCTCCCTGAGAATTAATAAAGTATTTCTGATTCTGATTCTGAAAACAGTTTCTGATCAAATGTATATCCAGATCCTCCTAGTGGTGGCCGTCACATCAAGGCCCACCTGCTCCGTGCACACAGTTGAGGTGACGACGATGCACGAAGCAAACATCGACACAAAAGTCCAATTCCACCATCTCCCTTTATCTTCTGATTAATACAAGTTCTCCTGACATGTGGAGAAACATCTGCCTGCTGACTGTAGCGCAGCACAAATCCTGACGCACGGATTTTTTCCCATTTGACTGTAAAGTGGGTTTGTGTAAGCAGCGCCGTCCTCTATTCACCCCCCCGCCCCCTCGGTCTCTGTGTGTCTCTATGAAACAGAGGAAAGACAAACAATGGTGCAAAGTGGCCGCTCTGCACGGCCGTGTTGAAAGGTTGAAAAGAGGGTTTGTTCTGCGGCCGCTCGTCCTCCCACGCTGCAGTTTTTCCAGGTCAGCGGGTGCTCGGAGGGTCATCGAGTGGGAGCGAAGGAGGTTTCCTCTCTTCTCTCAGTCATCAGACTCTTCCTCAATCTGTTTCTCAACATCTGTTGTTCCTTTAGCTCTGTGGTTGTTGTGCTGGGCGATGGTTGAAATCAATATCATGGTAGTATTAAGAATATTGATTAAGGTGCAGTACCAGCTAGAGGTGGGAAAAAAATGGATTTATCTATGTATCGCGATGTATAAATAGATGTTTTAATGCCAGAATTGATATATTTACTCATCTGAGTCTCTGTGGAGGTAGAAGGAAGTTACTGCTTTTATTGTGGTAGTCTGAGTAACGTGACGTCATATTCGTTCCGTATCCGTCAACCAAAACAAACCTCAGAGAGTCTAAACCGTAGGAGGGTCAGCGTGGATACGACCTGCACCCCCCCATGTTAAATCCAGCGTGGTAAACACTACACATCCAGTAAAGGATGGAAACACTTTGGGTTTCACACATTGACAGGAAAAGCAGAGCTAGACAGAGCAGAGCTAAAGCTGCATGCTAACTCTGTCACCGACAGGAAACGTTATGGTATGGCGGTAACGTGGCGGTGGAGCCGGCCGTCGCTCTCGTCTCCGTGGTCAAATGGGCCGACGCTACAACTGTAGAGCACCCAGATACTGACATTTGTGTTCTCTGCATTGAAACGGCCCCGATGGAGCTGACCATTGAAGGGAAATCCCCTCAGGGATGTCTCACCTTCTGCGTGTTGGTTTGTCTTCTAAGCAGCTACAAGCTCAAAGATAAATCATACACAAGATATTATGTTAGTTAAAGTCAAACAATTTATTCCGAAGATATACTCATCAATAGTTGCACAGAGTTATTACAACAGATCTGGATTCATCAATGTGTCTCTGACGTCACGCAGCACGGAGGTCAGTTCGCAGAGAATGAATGAATAGTCGTTCTTTACACTTGATATTTATGCACCTTTAGGGTCTGAAGGAGGGACAGGGCGTTCTTAATGGGCAAGACCCAGTACTTTTCCATAGCTTTGTTATGTTACTTTTCTTGTGACCTAGATGACCTCTCACTTCTGCTACTTCTGACTCCATTCTACGTTATCCATTCTGCAAGAACACCCTGTTCCCTACCCCCTTCCTCCCTCTGTCCCAGGCTCGATAAGATATAAAGATGACACTTGTACACACATACCATACATGCTATTACCCAGTCCTACAATTGAATTACTATTACATATAAAACAGATATTCTACATACATTATCCCTTTATTAGTATGATCAATTATAATTCTATGTTCTTACACCCTTATGTTATTTACCTCTACTTCTACTTGATTGTATTAGTGTATAGACTCAAACAAAGAGAAAGATAGACTATCTTTGTTTCATAAATACATACATTCCTTGCAAGTCATTATCCAATTTCAACCGGTTTTCTGATAGCTAGGCGTCTACCAGTCTGCTAGTGAGATTAGACCCAGTTACTTCATACGTAACACTAGATTTTCTACTTACGCAGAGACATATCTTAAAATACATCCTGAGATATTTCCAACATTTCCTCTTTTGAACTTATTAAAGTTCACCCTTGGCACACTGAAATATCAAAGAACGGTACAATCCTTGTATTATCTGTTCCTGTAACATAATTAAAATGAAATCACACCATCCCTTCTGCGGAACCCTCGGTTTCTTGATACAGAAACTCCATGTTGAGGAACCCTGGCCCTCCCCACGTTCCCTGTTCAATGCTGGTGCTACACATGCTCATTTGATACGGAGGGGGATTGTTGGGACGTTGTTTTTCTATTGCAGTAACGATTAGTCTTTCCGTCAGGCTGCGAAAACATGGAATGCAACAACAGCCACATAGGACCAAGCATGCAATTACCACCAAAATGGATGAAAACAGAGACACAATCATGGACTTCCATTTACCAAATGTTCTGTCTAACCAATCATTAAGCGGGTTGTTTATACCAGAATCTGCATGCATTTTGTCTGAGAGAGTCCTAAGTCCTTCTAAGGCTTTAGTCACTGTCCCATCTGGCGCAGTATTATTGGGAATAAAAATACAACATGCATCCTGAAACATGGTACAAACCCCTCCCTTCTCAGCTAATAGCATGTCCAGAGCCATTCGGTTCTGGATCACCATAAGGGATGTAGGAGCTAGTTGTTCAGCTAAACCAGCTATGGCATCCCGAGTGAGATTAGTGAGGCGGAGAACATTATAGTGGATGTAATTAATACGATCGACGTTTTTGCTGGGGGTGATGGGAAACACGGCAGAGACAAGTGGCAGGTTCTCGAACCCAGCCGCTATTTGATCAGCTAATTTGTACTCATTGGGCACCCCCCGAGGTACTCCAATAGCATCGATATACGTAGGATTATTTAAAGAGACGTCGAAGCTTCGTTTCATTCTTCCCGCTTGTTTTGTGCCAACCCCAATGATGGACATCGGAACTGCCAACCGCACAAGAGAACACACACCTGACCAATTGGCTGGCAGAGTCACCCGTAAAGTCTGATCCCCACAGTACCAAAACAAGTCACCTCGCCCTTGGGTCCATTTGCCTGAAGTAGTATTATGCGTCACGTCATATGAGGTGTTACACCACGTGACTGCTCCCCTGGTCACCTGTATTTGCCCAGTTCGTTTAAAACACAAATAATCCCCTCTGCGTATGGTAAATGTTGGTGGCTGTATTTCTTTTTTCAGTATAGGATAAAATGAATCGAGATGGGTACAATTCTGTGTGATTCTCTCTCCTGCAGTAATAAGTTGTAACATACAACTAAGCCCTTCTGGATCGTCCATGTGTACAGGACCTGGTACCATCATTAATTGCGGTCTGGCAGTGGAACAGGCAAAACAATTATCAGCATCATATTGTTTAGTTGTAAAGGTCATCCAATCTAACCACATATTTCTATCTCCATACCTCGTTGCTATGCGTATGATATCATTAGTGGATAAGTCAGTGAAATCTAAGGACCGTACTTTGTCGTCAAGGAGTCGTGGAGCGGGGGTGGGTTTCTTAGTGATTGTTTGTTTCTGAAATAAGATCTTTATAGTACCATATTGGTCTAATCCAGGCATGTCGACTCCTAATGTGACATATCCTCTCTCTGGTTTCTCTCCCTGTCCCCATTGAAACGGATTATACCGTAGCCCGTTTAATGTTACCAACAGTGGATTATACCGCAGAAGGGTTTGTTTCCCATGTGTATAGGAGTTTGATACTGATCCCTGAACAACACTCATTTTTTCTGCCTCTGAGTCATAATATCCTGATACACTAGTTCTTACCCATGACCCAGAGTATGAAAATACATCCTCCCAACTTCTACATCCGCTAGCGTGACCACACAGGTACAAATTATATGTATGCTGCCAACTTGGTTCGGGTCGGGGGCACTTTATGACATCACATAGATCAAATTGAAACGTTGTTTTGGCGTTTAACGTATAGTTTAGTACAATGTTGATTGTTTCGTCCACGTCAGGCCCTTGGCCGTTGGCGTACCCTGTGTCACATTCGTCATCAGTGCATCTTTTACTTCGGTGTGATATTAGAGTGGAACGTGTCAAAGTCGGAGTTGTATGATTAGTTGTCTGGGTACTACGCAACTGTGGTAAGCCCTCGAAAACGAAGAACAATCCCCCCACAATCAGCAGAGATAACACCACTACCAGGGCCTTACATACGGTCCCCATACTCACCTTGTTATTCTTCTCGAGCTTTTGTTGATTAATTAAAGTTAAGTAACGCACACATACGTTTACCAAAATATATGAGAGTATGAATTAATATTATAAGAATCATTCCCTCCCCATTGGTCCCCTAAACTATAGTTGTTATATGACGGAGAACAAGGAGCACGAAAAGTACTACAACCTTTATATTGTAAAGCAGTAAAAAAATAAAAAATAATGGAATATATGTCCACCTGAAGAGTTACCTATTCATTCTTGTAAGCCGTATTTTAACTGTAAAATCAGCAAGACCTTGAAACCTTCTTACCCTGTTGTATCTCTTTCAACTCATTTACATGCAATTTTATTTTACTGGAAATGCAAAAAGTCAACCAGTTACTCAATGTTTTTGACCGTGATGTTGTTATCTCACGTGTCTGTCAGTTGGTCTTCTCTGGTGTCCCTGCAGAGAAGCTTGCATCTACCCCAGGTGCTGTTCCGATGACTGGTGTCCCTGCAGTGAAGCTTGCATCTACCCCAGGTGCTGTTCCGATGACTGGTGTCCCTGCAGTGACGCTTGCATCTACCCCAGGTGCTGTTCCGATGACTGGTGTCCCTGCAGAGCGATTTCCGGCGGTGTTGGCTCCCCTGTATCGATGCCGCCGGAGATGAGATCGCCTCCTGGTGGTGGACCGTTGGTGGAACAGCACTGTGTCAAGTGCCACCAGACGCAGCCTTTCCCTTTCAGTTGAACCGCTGTGGAGGTCCTTGCTGTCACCTGATGTGGTCCCGTCCAACGTGGTTCCGACCACTTCCTCTTTAACACCTTCAACCAGAGGTGTTCAGGGGGACCCGCCTTGAGTTCTGACCTCTGAGGTGGAGCAGGATAAGGAGCACCTGGACAGGAGAAAGCTGAAACAATAGCATTAACCGACTGATAATAGGGGCGGTACCCAACAGCGGGAAGCACACAGAAAGGATGCAAAGGACCGGGAAAGGGTCTGCCACAGGTAAGCTCAAACGGAGTCAGCCCTGTTGACGAGTTAACAGAAGAGCGAATGGATAATAGAACAACAGGGAGTGCATCAGGCCAGGACATTCCTGTGGTCTTACAGACTTTTAACAACTTCCCTTTAATGGTTCTATTAGCCCTCTCGACCTTTCCCTGCGATTCCGGGTGGTACACCGAGCCATATTTGTGTTCCAGACCCAAAACAGTCTCTACTTCTCCCAAATGTTTGTTTTTAAAATGAGAGCCATTATCAGTCCGAATGAGTTTTGGGAAACCGTGTTTAGGAATGTAGTCATTCACCAGACATTTTATGACCGCTTTTGCATCCTCTTTTCCAGTCGGATAGGCTTCTATCCACCTGGAGAAGGCATCCACTATGACTAACAAAAATCGTTTCCCTCCCACCCGGACACCCATATCCGTGAAATCCATGACCACCTGTTCCCCAGGTCCCTGGGGTTTAGGGTATTTGCCCACCGGTGGTTTGTCTGTAGGTCTGATGTTACACGCTTGACATATTTCACACCTTTGGACATAGTCCACAACAGTCTTCCTTTTCTGCGGGAACCACCACGCATCAAGGGCAAACATCATAATGGCCACACCAGCATGGCATAGCCCATGGGTTTGTTTCAACATAGTTGGAATCCAACTGTTTGGCATAACTGTTTTACCATCCTTTGTCCAAAGTTCTGACACACAGTTAGTGGCACCTGCATCTTCCCAGGCTTTTCTTTCATGCCCAGGAGCGTCCTCCTGAGCCTTTTTCACATCATCTAAAAAGGTACCCAGTTCATCAAACGAATTAAACTGTAACATCATCATACTATTAACAACATAGCCTGCAGCTCCCTTAGCTGCTTCATCGGCGGCATTATTCCCAATGCTTTCCGGGTCACTCCCTTCTGAGTGCCCTTTAACCTTAATCACAGCCACCTTCTCCGGAAGGTGGACGGCAGCCAATAAATCCCTCATGAGGCCTTCATGAGCCATGGATTTATTCCCACTCGTTTTGAACCCTGCCTGAACCCAGCCAGACATGTCCCTGTGTATAGCATTACAAACATAGGCAGAATCAGTAAAGATATTCACAGTTTTACCCTCGGCAATACGAAGCGCACATACCACAGCAGTTAGCTCAGCCGCCTGTGCAGATTGTTTACCCTCCAATGGGGACGCACATAGAGTAACTGGTTGATTACCGGGATTGACAAGTGAGACAACAGCATAGCCTGCTTTCAGTCCCTCAGTAGGATGCCTAAAGCAACAACCGTCTGTGTAAAGATTGAGCTGTGGTTCTGGCAGTGGGAGGGCTTCCAGCCATGGTCTTAGTTTTACAAATGGTTCTGATTTCTCCATACAGGAATGCTTCTCCGCTATTCCTTCTCCCATACCATCTGCCATGTTGCAACCTTCATGTACGAATGACACATTTGGTTTGGAAAGGATCTGTAAGATCTTGGTCTGTCTTAACGGTGTGAGAGTAAAACACGAAGAGGTGACGTAAGCCACAGTACTATGTGACATGAGAATGTGCAATGGATGATGCATGACAATGTGTCCGACTTTCTCTACTATTTTAGCTAGGGCTGCTGCATATCTGACACAGGGACTTGCTCTTTGTTCTGGAGTATCCAAAAGGATACTACAATAGTATAGCACCTTTCTTTCTCCTCTTTGTTTCTGATATAGTACACCGTGAGCAGTTGACAGTTGCTCGGATACGTCTAAATGGAAAGGCTGCGTATAATCCGGAAGAGCCAAAGCTGCTGCCGCCGCCATTTCCTGTTTAAGCCGTATGAACCCCTCCTCCCCTTCTTGAGACCATTCTAACTCAGCAGTAAGGTTTCTCATTATAGGTTGTGGAGGGTCGGGTTCATTCGGCGTTCGTGTGGGTTCCTCATATGAAGGAGGGGCTGTAGGTTTTTCTCTTACCACCATCTGGTGTTGAGAAGTGGGGGGAGGATCGGGAAACGGTCCGGGATAACCACCTAAGGAAGGGTAGAGCGGGGCCTCGCTCTTCTCCTTTTTTTTAGTCTGTTGTCCCAATTCAGCTACTGCGGCGAGGTAAACGCAATTGGCCTGAGCCAGTAAACTGGCCTGCTGTTCAACATGTTTTTTTGCTTTTGCTCGTGTAAATATGTTACTATTTTGGACTCTCTTTAGTCCATCAGCCAACTGAGTCTGCTGTTTTAATACGCACTTCTTTATTGCCGGGGTAACAGCTGCGGTGGAATCCTCGGATGGAAACACTTTAGTTTTAACCATTTCATTATACCAGTCATCTAAATCCTTGGCATTCTCATCTACCTTCCTCGGACTGAAAGTACAGATGACATTTGTCCGCACCTTGGCCCACTGTTGGCCAAAGGTCAGACCTGTTTTATTACAACCACCGAGTTCCTCACATTCTCTATCAAATTCCCCATCCATTTTATCCAGTACTATTTCACACAGGTTTATTCAGTTTATGACAGTAACTAGATTCAGAGTAAATGGGTCGTTATGCCCCCACCACAGATCCCACCAACACAAGCTTCTACTAACGGTCTCCCGTCAGCGGTGCTGGCCCGGTATCTGAGGCAGTTTTAATTTTCCTCTGAATACTAGTTATTAATGTACACTCATACAGGCGCTCCAAGCGCTATTTTTACTAAACTCTAACGTCCCAGACGTTACTAAACTAGCGCTCCAAGCGCACTACTCTAGCGCTCCAAGCGCAGCGTTCCAAACGCTTTTCTAACGTCCCAGACGTTACTAAAAGGGCAACAAACAGTAGTGATATCAGAGTAATTGGGTCGTCATGCCCCCACAACAGATCCCACCTTCACAAGCTTCTACTAACGATTTCTCGTCAGCGGTGTAGGCACGGTATCTGAGGCAGTTTTAAATTTCCTCTGATGACACTATTAATACAAGTTCAGTATATCAGTTAGTACAATTCAGAACATTAATTCATAAGGACTTTAACCTTTTGTGGGCTCCCAGCCCCAGGATCCCAAATCCTCTTACTGTGAATTCATAAGGACTTTAACCTTTTGTGGGCTCCCAGCCCCAGGATACCAAATCCTAATTCATAAGGACTTTAACCTTTTGTGGGCTCCCAGCCCCAGGATCCCAAATCCTCTTATTGTGCGACTAGGATGTAACTAATAAAACATAAGGACTTTAACCTTTTGTGGGCTCCCAGCCCCAGGATCCCAAATCCTCTTACTGTGCGACTATGATGTAACTAATAAAACAGAGAGGAGTACTCCTCAGCAAGAGAGATTAAATTTAGTAATATGCCAATTAGCAGATTTGATTTAACAGGTTCTGCTTACCTTTTGATGTTGTCAGGCCTGTTTTTCTCTCTCACCGAGTCGTCCAGTCTCTGGTCGCTTGCTTCACTCTTTTTGGAAGATCACGTCGGGGTCACCAATTGAAGGGAAATCCCCTCAGGGATGTCTCACCTTCTGCGTGTTGGTTTGTCTTCTAAGCAGCTACAAGCTCAAAGATAAATCATACACAAGATATTATGTTAGTTAAAGTCAAACAATTTATTCCGAAGATATACTCATCAATAGTTGCACAGAGTTATTACAACAGATCTGGATTCATCAATGTGTCTCTGACGTCACGCAGCACGGAGGTCAGTTCGCAGAGAATGAATGAATAGTCGTTCTTTACACTTGATATTTATGCACCTTTAGGGTCTGAAGGAGGGACAGGGCGTTCTTAATGGGCAAGACCCAGTACTTTTCCATAGCTTTGTTATGTTACTTTTCTTGTGACCTAGATGACCTCTCACTTCTGCTACTTCTGACTCCATTCTACGTTATCCATTCTGCAAGAACACCCTGTTCCCTACCCCCTTCCTCCCTCTGTCCCAGGCTCGATAAGATATAAAGATGACACTTGTACACACATACCATACATGCTATTACCCAGTCCTACAATTGAATTACTATTACATATAAAACAGATATTCTACATACATTATCCCTTTATTAGTATGATCAATTATAATTCTATGTTCTTACACCCTTATGTTATTTACCTCTACTTCTACTTGATTGTATTAGTGTATAGACTCAAACAAAGAGAAAGATAGACTATCTTTGTTTCATAAATACATACATTCCTTGCAAGTCATTATCCAATTTCAACCGGTTTTCTGATAGCTAGGCGTCTACCAGTCTGCTAGTGAGATTAGACCCAGTTACTTCATACGTAACACTAGATTTTCTACTTACGCAGAGACATATCTTAAAATACATCCTGAGATATTTCCAACACCATGGATGGATAAAGAGAACGGAGCTGACGTAGTAACTACGTCCGGTTTTCAAAATAAGATGTTAACAAAGGGAACTTTATATACAAAATACATCTATGGAAATCAGATTGATGGATTATATTCACCAGAAGTATAAAACATTACATGTCCCTTATAAATTAAAAAGAAAATCCCACTAATCTGTGAGGGAAATGTCTTTATTCTTTGATTTTTGGGTTGCTGGATAAAAAAATGTAATAAATAGTTCCTGACAATGATCCTGATATATTTGACTTCAGGACATCTCTGACTAAATACATGCTGAAAATAGAACATCACTACTGGATTCATTTAGAGATTTTCCAAAGTTAAAAGTCCCTAGAAGTGTAAGGTTAAACTTTTTCCCTTCATGGTCTAGTGTTAAAAAAGTTAACAAAAATCACAATAAATCTCAATACATATTAAATCGGCACAGTGTTGTGATAGTATTGAATCTTCTCGTTTGATACTGTACAACTGCTTGTGGTTTCAGAGTTTGCTGCCGGTTTATCGAGGACATCCAGAGATGAGCAGCCGACTTCCTTCTTCCAGATTAAAAAACAACTAAAAGTCAAATTTAAATACACGTCCGTGAATCCTAACATATATTGGATTATCCTCCGTACATGAGTACCTGTACATTTAACTTGAGACTGGAGTTAAAATGACTCACTCCAAACAAAACATAAACCAACTCCTGAAGTTTCACCGTACCGGCCCACTGAAATGATCCCGTGAGGCTCAGTTTTAGGACCATTTAGGACCATTTTAATCACTTTGCTCAATTAAAGAGCTGCAATTTGCCCAAACCCAACATGTTGGTGCAACCTTTGACTCCACTTGAGGCCTCCAATTTCATAAAATTGAAAATATGCAACCAGAATTTTTCACTGCATCAACAGGATTAAACCTCGGGCACTTTTTCCTCAGTGATCTTTAAGTGTCTTTTTACGTAGAAATCGTCCACTTCGTCTGTGCTCGTCCGTTTGACCGAAGCTGTGAAGTCCTGAGCAGCCGACGGGGCTGAGAAATGGGGAAGTAATGCTGATTTCTTAACTTCCTTTCAGTCTGTGAACCAATGAGGTGCGCTTGTTTCCTTCTACTTGACGCCGCGGTCAGCAGGGCTGCTCGGTTTGGAGGTGGAGAAGTGAAGAGAAGAAGAAGAGCCCAGGACGATGTTGACCCATAATCCTTTGGTTCCAATCCCACCTGGGAATGCTGGGAAGAGGGAAACACATACGAGTCTCATTTGAGTCATAAAACAATTAAAATTCAACCGCACATTTTTTATCTGTTCAAGATGTACCTTAAAGGGAGATTTGTCAAGTATTTAATCCTCTTATCAACATGAGAGTGGACAAATATGCTGCTTTATAGAAAATGTATGTATATATTTGTAGTTTATTTAGAGTGAATCACTCGGCGTCCTGCTACTATAACTAAACACCAGAGCAAGCAACCAAATGAGTAAAGTAGTTGTCCCCGGCTGACAAACACACCGTTTCTCTCTCACATGTCCTAAAATCTACAGTCCTCTGCTGCTTTTAATCTCCTTTTAGGAAGGAAACGTTCTATTGGTGGCCCCTTTTTAAAGATTTATGTGTTCAGTAGGAAAGAATGAGCTGAGAGACGCAGACAGGAAGTCTGAAAGTGTTGACTAAAACATTTTTTAATGGGACTTCTTAACAAAAAGAAAAATATAGAATAACTCCAGCTTCATATATATTTCTATAACTCTTCTGTCTGAAACAGCAGTTGGACTTAGACTGCATGTGTGTGTGAATGTTCTGCATGCCGACCTGCTTACTGAACAGTCGAGTCTTTGTATTTATAACATGAGTGCTTGTAGACCTACTTGTTCATTTACACCACAGGGTCAGAAAAGCTCTTTAAAAGTTCAGGAAATGCCATTGAAGAGGTCAAACCCTCTCTGGTAATACATAAATATTAAATAATACATAAAACCTTTTTTTTTTGTATTTCACACAAATTACATGTTTATTATGTTTGATTTCATCTAAATGTTGCATGTATTTTAAGTGAATTTACAAAAAGGAAAATGTGACTCAGTTTAAGTTTTTATAATTTCTTTTCTCTATCACTTCCCACCTAATATCATAATTATGTTGCTGTGTGTGACAGCAAAGCATTGACTATGTTTACGTGCACATTAATATTCCACTATAATTCCGAATTTGATACGGGTCACGTAAATAACATATTCCCAATGGAACATTTTCTGATTAAGTCATGTTGGATATGTAAATATTATTCAGGTTTTAGGAGCATTGTTTTGGTCATGTATACAGCGCTCTTTGCCAAAATTTAGAGTAAGTTTGGAGCGTTATTTAACCTCCTTCTCCAACATGGTTGGTGTCAATGGATTCATCAGGTTTTCTAGTTTCATGTGATAGTATCTTCAGTCTAGCTTTAAAACTGAGCCGCTACAACCTAAAAATCGCAGGTTGTGTTAAAAAAATGAGAGCCGGACCTGATCACCAACACCAGATCACGCTGTGACCTCTGTGATGCTTTTGTGGCTAAATGGCAGCAAACCCCTGCAGTGAGAAAGCCGTCCTAGAATAGCGTACCACATGCACTGTGTGTGTGTGTGTGTGTGTGTGTGTGTGTTTGTGTGTGTATAGAGGTTTACCAGGAGGCGTTGCCATGGTGACCCAGAGGGTGACCTGTCTCTGATTGTGTCTGACGGAGTCGTTCTGACAGCTAAACGCAGGCTTCATCTGCTCCGGACCGGAGGGATGGAAGTCTATTTAGAGAGAGAGAGACACATGTAGTCAGTGTTAACACTCTCTTAATTAACCTTCTCAGACTTTACCGTCCGTCAGAGGCTCTGGTAACGTGAGAAAAACATTCACATTCAGCAGAACAAAGGTGTTTTTGAAACGTGTGTTGGGTCTGGATGAGTTCCCAGAACACTGCGGTGAAACAGGTAAAGACATAGTGACTGTAAGTGCATGCATGAATAGTGAAGAACAGTAGGCTGGAATCTGCAGAAGAACTTGATCAACAGGATGAAGATGACCCACCCACTCTGGGTTTGACTGGCAGATTAATCAAAGATGAACAGAGAGTTATCAGCCCCGAGCGACAGAGATGGGTTAAAAAGGTTTAAAACGGAGACTGACTACTAGTCATACTTCCTTGTTTTCTTTTCCTTTTTCTTTATTTCTCATGTTCTCGTTAACCCTCTGAGACCCACCATAGACCTGTTCTAGTCTTCTTTAGGGGGTCCAGAGGGTCTTTAGGGGCAGATAGCAGGTCAACAGTAGATGTCACATAGAAGTGGTGAACATCATCTGAAAGCTGGAACCTGAAGATTAATCTGAGATGCAGCTCAGCACTGAGGGTCAAGTTGTTATAGTATCAGGTCTTAGAACATGATGATAGACGTATCTGATGGTCATCTCCATGCTCTATTATGTCTCATAAGTTGTTACAGCACTTTTTGGGGTTGATTCCATTTGTTACACAGATTTGGTGCTAAATTTAACCATTTTTTACCACTGGATAATTAATAAAAATGATCAATAATCCCTCCAAAATATCACATTAAGACACCAAGATCTTGAGGAACACCAGAGAAAAAGACATGCTGTGATTTGGTATCAAAAACTTTTGACATTTGGAGATTTCTGCAAGAATTGCATCCATCCTCTGAATGCTCTAGGTCTCTAGTCTGATCCATCCATCCTCTGAATGCTCTAGGTGTCTAGTTTGTGGCTGTAAAGTTTCATGAGGCTGTGATTATCCTACTGCATGAAAAAAACTGCATGTGATTATCATAAAGACTGTGGAGCGTTATTTAGCTTCCGTCCCGCCATGGTTGGTATCGATGGCTTCATTAGGTTTTCTAGTTTCATATGATATCTGTAGTTTCATTGTAGCCCTAAAACTGAACCTACTAGAGCCTCTGAAAGACAGTAAAGTCAGCGGGTCTCAGAGGGTTAAAACAAACAGCGTGTTATTTTTCCTGGAAGACACGAGTTCAGTCAGCAAGGTCAAAGGTCAAAGGTTCAGAAGGCTGTTTTGCTAAAACACACGTGTGATTTTACGGTTTGTTTCTACCTTTACCCTGCATGAAGGAAACGCGTGCATACAGTACACACACACTGAACTCTGAACCACCTTTGTTCCCCTTCAAATATTTTCCTCAGGCTTTAAAAATAAAGTTTACTGTGTGTGTGTGTGTTTGTGTGTGTGTGTGAGTGTGAGCGTGTTTGTGTGAGAGAGAGTGTGTGTGTGTGTGAGTGTATGTGTGTGTGTGTGGTCATACTTCTGTAGAAGTGGTTGCGGGCGAGCAGACAGGCTGGAGAGTTGACGCTGGTCATGATGTGTTGGATATCTGGAGTCTCCGACCTACAGGGTCACCATGCTGGAGAGAGACAGAGAGGGGGGGGGGGGTTAAGGTCCAAACTGATGATTCAGGTAGCAGGAGGTAAAAGCTGGACATCAGTTGTATGTGAACAAAAACTCAAGTAGAGCTGTCAGTCAATTAAAATATTGAATTGCAAATTAATCCCACATTTTTTATCTGTTCTAAATGAACCTTAAAGGGAGATTTGTCCAGTATTTAATCCTCTTATCAACATGGGAGTGGACAAATATGCTGCTTTATGCAAATGTATGTTTATATTTATTATTGTAAATCAATTAACACAAAACAATGACAGATATTGTCCAGAAACCCTCACAGGTACTGCATTTAGCATAAAACAATATGCTCAGATCATAACATGTCAAACTGCAGCCCAACAGGCAACAACAGCTGTCAGTGTGTCAGTGTGCTGACTAGACTATGACTTGCCCCAAACTGCATGTGATGATCATAAAGTGGGCATGTCTGTAAAGGGGAGACTCGTGGGTACCCATAGAACCCATTTACATTCACACATCTGGAGGTCAGAGGTCAAGGGACCCCTTTGAACATGGACAAGACAGTTTTTCCTCAACAAAATTTAGCATAAGTTTGGAGTGTTATTTAACCTCCTTCTTGTCAAGCTAGTCTGACCTGGTTGGTACCGATGGATTCATCAGGTATATAGTTTCATATGATACCAGTATCTTCACTCTAGATTTAAAACTGAGCCGCTACAACCTACAAATCATAAGTTGCATTAATGTGTTAAAGAAATGAGTGGCGTTAAAACGCAAAAATATAAAGACATTTAAAGACATCTCCTTGAAAACTGGACATTTTTCACTAATAGACCAAATTATGAATTGATTAATGTAGAAAACCATCAATAATGAATATTATTGATCATAAGTTGCAGCCCTATGTGACTAAAATATGTCAGCTGGCTGCAAACAAAATCTCTCCCTTAAAATGGACAATAAATAAAGATTGACAGAAATGGAAGGGAGGACAGAGGACAGAGGACAGAGGACAGAGGACAGAGGACAGAGGACAGAGGAGAGAGCCACTTACAGAAAGTCAAACTGCACCGACAGAGAGTCAGAAACATGATGTCAGAGGGAGACGAGGTTAAAGACAGACGGTAAATAGAGTCAGCTTAAATAAAGATAGAGTAAATAGAGCTGAGTTGAACGTCCAAATGAGCAAACAGAGGAAACGATTCTCCTTCCCATGAACGCAGGGACAGTTTGTTCAACCTGATCACCTCATGCTGCTATTATTAGATACTGTCTGTGTGTATGTGATCTTTTCACGACGGAATAACAACAGAAATACCACGAAAAACACGGTCTACTGTGCGACATAGCACATGTCGAAAGAAAAATATATGGATCAGTGTTTCCCAAAGCCCACGATGACGTCCTCAAACGTCCTGTTTTGTCCACAACTCAAAGATATTCAGTTTACTCTCATAGAGGAGGAAAGAAACCAGGAAATATTCACTGTTAAGAAGCTGGAATCAGAATTTAGACTGTTTTTAAATGAGAAATTACTCATACCAATAATCGATTAATTTAATAGTTGAAAAACAATCATTAGTTTCAACCCAAACTTAAATCCAGACTAAAGACATTTAAGTTGTGTGAAGAAAACTATTACATACACAATTAAGCTCGTAAATAAAAAAAAGTAGGGCTGCCAAAGTTAAAGTTAGAGTGAAGATACTGGTCTCACAGTAAACTATAAAACCTGATGAATCCATCGGTACCAACCATGTCAGACTAGCTCGTCATGAAGGAACCTAAATAACGCTCCAAACTTACACTACATTTTGTCGAGGAAAAACTGTCATGGCCATTTTCAAAGGGGTCCCTTGACCTCTGACCTCCAGATATGTGAAAAAGCATAAGGCAGCATATTTGTCCACTCCCATGTTGATAAGAGTTTTAAATACTTGACAAATCTCCCTTTAAGGTACATTTAGAACAGATAATAAATGTGATTTATTTGCGATTTATCGATTGACAACCCCAGTTATTAATATACATTTATTTATTATCAGAATAAATAGGTGACAAACATTCAACAGAACCAACATGGATTTATGTAAAGCACTGAATAAATCAAATAATCAATATGTAAACAACTGCTGTGATTCCCATCTCATCAAATGCCCCGTTTCAAATGTTGATGAGACATTGAACCCTCCGCCCCGCCGGAGGCGAACGGCGGGCGACCAGGGCGAGGCCGCCGCACTGCACTGGAGTCAAGGTTGTGAATGGCGGGCCGGGCCCGGTAGAACCGGATAGGAACCCCGGCACCCGTCCGAGCAGCATATGTGTCCACTCCCATGTTGATAAGAGGATTAAATACTTGACAGATCTCCTTTAAAGGTACATTTAGAACAGATAAAAAATGTGTGATTAATCGTGATTAAGTATTTTAATCGATTAAAAGCGTCGGTTTCTATATAAATCATTTGGAGCTCCTCTCCATGTTCTTGAAAATATAAAAAAATATGCAATTTTACCATCAACAACCTGAATCTGTAATTGCTGGGACGGGATCACGATCCAGAGGAAGTTAATGAGAAGGAAAGTAAAAACTACCAGAATTCATCTTCATCTATCCCGAGATGTTGTTCACCTCTTTGACTGATAAACTAAACTAGTGGTTCTGGTCTGTTAGACGATCCGGTTCAGGTGTTCTTCCATGGATCATCAGGTAATACTGAGATGTGTTGTTTTAGCAGATGATCTGTTGGATTCAAGTCAACAACCTGCGGGCAGTTTGTGTTTGTTTCAGGTCTCTTCCGGTTCAGTTAGCTGTCCCTGTTGGCTTTAGATAAAAGTTTCTTTTTCTGGGGTCAAAATATTTGTTTTGCTGTTGAAATCCATCTAATCTGTGGAACGTCTGCTGACTTTCATGGAAGCAGTCGGTCATTTATTTTTACAGATACGATTAGCCGGAGGGTCCAGGGATCACAGTTCTGTTTTCAACAGCCTCGCTGCTCCAGGTTGTTTGTGCTGTAAAACACACATTTTACTGTCGTCCTCGAGCATCAGCTGTCTCCTTCAAAGGAACACATTTTTAAAGATAAGAGACAGAAAAAAAGGACGTACCTGGAAACCCCTGCAGCTGTGTGGATGTAGATATGAGCAGCAGTGTATTTAAGGATGGATGTTACTATGACACACTTAAAATGTGTTGACACGAGAGGCACGGCTACGGTGTTGGTTAAATAAATATGTTTGTTCATGCTGGGATGATAACAGCATGTGTGTGCTGGAAAGATCACTCTAATGCCTTGCAGAAGGATTTCTGTTGTGTTTTTGTAATGATTATATTCTGAGGTGGGTCACACAGATATTAAAAAGATGCAGCTTTTTATATCGTAGACTGTTGTAGTCTAATTTTTGAAACAGTTTCTAAATTTGAATTTGAAAAGAGAAAATAGCGTTACGCCAAGGGTGCGTGATGCCAAGGCCAAGGGGCATGACGCCAAGGCCAAGGGGAGTGACGCCAAGGCCAAGGGGCATGACGCCAAGGCCAAGGGGAGTGACGCCAAGGCCAAGGGACGTGACGCCAAGGCCAAGGGGCGTGACGCCTAGGCCAAGGGGAGTGACGCCAAGGCCAAGGGGCATGACGCCAAGGCCAAGGGGCATGACGCCAAGGCCAAGGGGAGTGACGCCAAGGCCAAGGGACGTGATGCCAAGGCCAAGGGACGTGACGCCAAGGCCAAGGGAGGTGACGCCAAGGCCAAGGGGCGTGACGCCCAGGCCAAGGGGCGTGACGCCAAGGTCAAAGGGCGTGACGCCAAGGCCAAAGGACGTGACGCCAAGGCCAAGGGACGTGACGCCAAGGCCAAGGGGAGTGACGCCAAGGCCAAGGGACGTGACGCCAAGGCCAAGGGACGTGACGCCAAGGCCAAGGGACGTGATGCCAAGGCCAAGGGACGTGACGCCAAGGCCAAGGGGCGTGACGCCCAGGCCAAGAGGCGTGGCGCCAAGGGACGTGACGCCAAGGCCAAGGGACGTGACGCCAAGGCCAAGGGGAGTGACGCCAAGGCCAAGGGACGTGATGCCAAGGCCAAGGGACGTGATGCCAAGGCCAAGGGACGTGACGCCAAGGCCAAGGGGCGTGACGCCCAGGCCAAGGGCCGTGGCGCCAAGGCCAAAGGGTGTGACGCCAAGGCCAAGGGACATGATGCCAAGGCCAAGGGACGTGACGCCAAGGGACGTGACGCCAAGGCCAAGGCCAAGGGACGTGACGCCAAGGCCAAGGGACGTGACGCCAAGGCCAAGGGACGTGAGGCCAAGACCAAGGGGCGTGGCGCCAAGGCCAAGGGGACGCCAAGGCCAAGGGGCGTGACGCCAAGGCCAAGGGGATGCCAAGGCCAAGGGGCGTGACGCCAAGGCCAAGGGACGTATGTGACAAGTTGGGATGAGAACATGCTTAAAACCTTTTGCCCAGCCTGTATATTCAGGACTGTTGTCCTGCTTCATTAGAGTTGGGATTCTGACAACTGAAAAGTATGAGTGTCCTATAGATGACAACAACCTGAAACAACCCTACAGTTAAAGGCAGTCCAGTGTGCTGGAGTAGAGACAAAACAACAGGGAATATGTCTACGGACTGCTCATCTCATTTTTATGGTTAATACTAAAACAGAAGAAACCAATCACTAACACTCACAGATAAAGGGTCTTTCTTAGTTTATTCTGGGCAAAAAGAGAACGCGTTTCAGCTGTAAGCCATCGTCAGCATCAAGACGCAAGACGTGACTAAATACTAAATACTTATTTGTTTGCAAACAAAAAGAAAAATGGCTGAACCAAAGCACACAAAGCCTCATTCAGTTTTCTTATTCAATTCCACCTGTTTGAATGATGAAATTATTGTTATACAGCTGTGAACACATGTGGGACACAAACTGTGGTCTGAATTAGTTGGTAGATTTTAGACTTGATAAACATAAACATGCCGTGTGAGGACGTACCCACCCGGTCTGAACTCTACAATCCTGGAAAAACATCTCTTATCTTGACCACCTTTTGATTTACTGTGTTGTGTAAGAGGAACCTAAACACATGTTATATAAGGCCGGTCTGTAGGGGAAAGGTCTCTGTTGATTCACCCTCCTAGAGAGACTACTTCTGGTTTTCTTCCGTCTCTCTCCCTTTCTTCATCTTGTCCATCTGTACTTCTCTCTCACTTAAATCACATGCACAGATCTACGGCTTTTAAAGAATCTTTCCTTTTTTAACTGTTGCATCCATCAGTAGATGTGAATTTAAAGCATTATAGCTCAACAGGAAAGAAGAGAAGAAGGAAGGAATAGAGAAACAAAGAAGGAAGGAAGGAAAGAAATCCTTTAACACCTTAATTCAGACCAGAGAGTTTGTGACCCAAGTTTAAAGGCTCAGTTGTAAATCAACAGTTTCATCATTCAAACAGGTGGAATTATGAATTAACTTGCATAAAAATAAACACTGACATATTTCCTGTGGTTTTGTCTCTACTCCAGCACACTGGGCTGACTTTTCATTTTCATTCATACTTTTCAGTTGTCATAATCTCAACTGTCAAATTCCCATCATCAGCGTTTTATTTGCCTGCCAAAGTGACGGATGGCCTGATGATTTTACCACTGCCAACAATTTACCCGCATTCGTCTGGTGGCAGGTGTTAATTTAAGACCCTGAAACTAGGCTAATATTCACCAGTTTTCATCCATTCATTCATTTGTTGCTCCTGCTTGAGTATTTCTTTCTCTTAGTTCTCTCCATTTCCCTCCTCCTTCTCTCACTCACTGAAGTACGGCTGCACAATTAATCAAATATTAATCGCGATCACAATTTTGGCTTCCCACAGTTAAATGAACATGATCTCCTGAGATATTGACGTTTAAAATGCTCATTCTGCTCGTAGAAAACTCTGCAGCAGATCAAATCAAGCGCTTCCTAAACTAACAGCCAGCAGCCGGTGATCCAGATGTTTTGGCTTCACTTTTCGGGATAGATATTATCTATAATGTGTTTATGATTAAATTGAGAACATAAAATAGTTTATCTAGCCTCTTAGTGTTGCTAATTTTGCTCTCAAAGTTCACCAGATTTAACTTTAAAATGTAGCTAACAACGGGGAAGGGTGAATATTCCTGTGTCTTTTCATACTGCAATATATATATATATATATATATATAGCAAAAAACATCGTTCTGACATCGTCCGACCCTAATTTGTACATTAACAGGGATGTAGCACAGCATGGAAGTGAAAACAGTGCTCTGTTTATTTTAATGTGAAATAAAACTATCTAAAATCAGTGAATAATTGCGATTAAAAAATTGTGATATCAATATAATATACCACCGATAATCACTTTGGCCACATCGTGCAAGGCCTACACTGGAGGACCTTTCAGACACAAAGCGACAACGCCACCACTGCACTCTGAAACCCGTTATTTCCAAAGGCTAGCACCATGCCACGTCCGATGCATTGGAAACAGTAACGCAAAGCAAGCCAACATTGACGTAACGTCACGTTTTAGCTGTTGAACAAAAGCTCTTTCTGCCCGGCAGCTCAGCCTCTAATCCACTTTCACTTCTTATCGGTGTGGAGAAAACTGCACAGTTCACACAGAGCGGCTCTCAGATCCTCAGCATCACTTTAAACATAATCTGACTGGATTATCTTCATGAGATTTCTACGGCTGGTTTTCTGTGGAAACTGGTGGACTCGTTGTGAACACAAAAACACAACCACTGGTGTGTGACGGGGGCAATTTTATGCTTTGTCACATAAATCTCCCCTCCTGCAGCTGTGAATGGTTGCTTCAACAGGACTCTCTGGGGATATAAGAGCAGACTTTGCGCCCTGTGAAGTCTCTATTAATCCCGAGCAATGACACGGATGCCAAAAGAGATTCGCCTCGTCAGCAGACGGCAGAGCGATAAGGTCTTAGACGGCAGCTTTAAACCCCGGCCCCGACCTCAAGGAGGCACTTTGGCCTCTGATTACATCAAACAGTATCTCTGTACACATGATCATAAAGGATAAAGGATTACACATCTCCTCTGCAGAGTACACATTCAGTAATTGACTGATATATTGGACTTCAGGACATCTCTGACTACATACATGCTGAAAATCAAACATTTTTACTGGATTCATTTAGAGATTTTACAAAGTAAAAGTCCCTAGAAGAGTTTGATTCAACTTTTTCCCATCATGGTCTAGACCAGGGCTCAGCAACCTTTATTATCAGAAGAGACATTTTAGGCAAAAGAAAAAGAAAAAAAAATCTGTCTGAAGACGCAAAACGTGTGATCATTGTGATGAAGGTAACACAGTTTATAGTCTAAGTATATAGTATATACGTCTAATGCAGTGAGGGCCAAAGAGACAATGTACTACGGAGTATTAGGACCACATTGAGGGAAAAAAACATCTGAGATTTACAGAATAAAGTCAGAATATTACGAGAAAAAAGTCGTAAATTTACGAGAAAAAAGTCAGAATATAAAGAGAATAAAGTCATAACTTTACGAGAAAAATAGTCGTAATATTACGAGAATAAAGTCATAACTTAACGAGAAAAAAGACGTAATATTACGAGAATAAAGTCAAAAAACAGTTATTAATTTCCACTAATTATATTATAAATCCACAGGGAGCCACTGGAGAGGAGCTGAAGACCTCTGATCTAGTGTTACAAAAGTTAACAAAAATCACAATGAATCGTAATACTTAAAAATCGTAATACATATCGAATCGCACTCAAGTATCGTGATAGTATTGAATCGGGAGATCGGTGCATCGTCCCACCCCTAATAATTTGTATAAATCCCATGTAACCGATTCATATGTACTGTAATCCACGTAATCATGAGCCAGGACAGGTGACGCAGTATAAAGAGCGACAAACTCTGCTTATAAGGAAGGAGGTCGGGGTGGATGGATGGGTCTAAAAACACCAGACCTTCACCCAGGAGAGCTGCTGTTAGTGTCCCGTGTGAAACCAGAACTCAACGTTGTCTTATATGTCACGTAATTTCCGTACTAATTAACGCCACTTCTGTAGTTACTTTGATCTTTTCTTAAACCTAACCAAGTCGTGTAGTTTGCACCGGTGCACTGATCGCTCGTGTTGCTGGACATTCGTAGGAAAACGCACGAAAAATGGCAAAATGACTTTTCGTAAAGTATAATATGAACTGTCGTATGAAGGGATGTTGATGTATTAAAGGAATACTCCACTGAAAACTCTCTCTGACGGTACTCTGTCCGGTCATTGAGGACGGCAGCTGTAGTCAGCTGGGATTCAGTTACAGCGGATTCCAGCGGTGATCCAGTTTCAAATTGTCCCCACAAACTATGTCAACCATTCCTGCATCGTAATCTACTTTTCTTCTGTCCGTTCAGATGCTCACTATATTTTATACAATCACATTTTCACCAAAATGTCACTAAATGTTTGAGGGCTTGGACGATTCACCTCATCTCCTGATTCGATATTATCACGATACCTTGGTGCTGATTCAATAAGTATTGTGATTTATCGTGATTTATGTTAACTTGTTTACCTCTAGACCATGAAGGGAAAAAGATGAATCAAACACTTCTAGGGACTTTTACTTTGAAAAAATCTCTAAATGAATCCAGTAAAGATGTTTGATTTTCAGCATGTATGTAGTCAGAGACGTCCTGAAGTCAAATATATCAGGATCATTGTCAGGAATTATTTATTATATTTATTATTCAGCAACCCAGAAATCAAAGATTAAAGACATTTCCCTCACAGATTAGTGGTGTTTTCTTTTTAATTTATAAGGGACATGTAATGTTTTATACTTCTGGTGAATATAATCCATCAGTCTGATTTCCATAGATGTATTTAGTATCTACAGTTCCCTTTGTTAACACCTTATTTTGAAAACCGGACGTAGTTACTACTTCCTCTAACTTCTCCAAGGTGGTCTCTAGCTCTCCCGTCAGCTCCGTTCTCTTTATCCATCCATGGTCAGCTCCATCGGGGCCGTTTCAATGCAGAGAACATCAATGTCAGTATCTGGGTGCTCTACAGTCGTAGCGTCGGCCCATTTGACCACGGAGACGAGAGCGACGGCCGGCTCCACCGCCACGTTACCGCCACACCATAACGTTTCCTGTCCGTGACAGAGTTAGCATGCAGCTTTAGCTCTGCTCTGTCTAGCTCTGCTTTTCCTGTCAATGTGTGAAACCCAAAGTGTTTCCATCCTTTACTGGATGTGTAGTGTTTACCACACTGGATTTAACATGGGAGGGTGCAGGTCGTATCCACGAAGACCCTCCTACGGTTTAGACTCTCTGAGGTTTGTTTTGGTTGACGGATACGGAACGGATATGACGTCACGTTACTCAGACTACCACAATAAAAGCGGTAACTTCCTTCTATATCCTCAGAGACTCGGATGAAGCAGATTCATTGATTCTGGCATTAAAACATCTTTTTCAAAATCGTAAAAAAAAATATATATAGAATTGCCGTCGTGTCACCCGTACTCTGGAGACAATAAACACTTTATACATATATATTTTTCCACATGCAGTAGTAGATTCCATCACTTGTAAGCAGACTTTCTTGTTTTGCAATTTTGTAAAAAAAACCTGTAATTTGTTTGCAACTTGTGTTTGTTACCGGTCCCGCTGGTCTGGTGAGTCAAATGTGGGCGTATCTGATGAGAACAGTTTCCACAACACAGGTTTTAAAATAAATACGTAGAAACCTGAAGGCCACGGATCTGTTGACGCATCACCAATATCGTTATGTCACCATTTACAACCTGTCGGATCCTCTGATTGCTGGTGTTTCATAAAAACTATCTTCATGGCTGATATGACTGCTGACCAAAATGTATGATAATAAAACACCATTTGTAGAAAATGAAACATGTTAAGCACTTGAGGACGGGATAGTTTGAGTCTTGGGTCGGGTATGCAGGTGTAACTGGAGCCGGTGGAGAGCAGAGCTGCTCCCGGCCAAGAGCTTCTAGCCATGAGCCAAACAGCCAAACAGCCAAACAGCCAAACAGCCAAAGGGCAAACGATAAGCCAAGTGTCATAACTCATAATTACATCTGTCACGTCTTCACGTTGCTTAACCAGAAGTCTATAACATTAAAAGTATGATTGGTGTTATGTGCTTTTGTCTAATTTTAGTGAGCAATCCACATGACACACATTAATAGGTTACTGTGCTTCAAAACATTTTACATTTTAGAAATGAACTGCCTCACATGCATTTAATGAATCAATTACAAAATAGAGATTTTAAACATTTTCTCATTCATTTAAATCTTAGTGAATCTGGTCCAATCAACGCCAACAGCTAACTACATAAACCACTTCACTTCCTGTGCTTGTCACAATAAAACAATACTTGTTAAATCCATGCAGTTGGAACATGATGTTCCCTCTCAGCAGTAAGTTGAAGTGTTTACTGCTCACAGGAAGTTCATGTGGGACTCAAATAGCAAAAGGTCACAAGTATAACAAGGACATTTTCATATTTCTGCCTTCAGTTATTGTGATTGTGCATGTAAACAAGCTATAGAGGAATTAAAAGTCTTACCTTTGCTCGACGTTTGGTTGTAATCAGATCTCCGATCAGTGAAGATGCAGAAGGAGATGAGATAAATCCAGAGAGAGATGGTGGTCAGGAGCAGAAAGGAGAGGAACACGGTGAAAACCGGAGGGAAGATGAGTTAATGGATGAAGGGAAGTCTTGTTGTTTCACTTTTCCTCTGAGCAGTGAAGTGTGTCTCCTGCTCTCCACTCAACACACCTCCCTGAGGCTGTATTTGCTGAGGAGGCTGACCTCTCCTCCCTCACCTCCTCCCTCACCCCTCCTCATGAACCTCCCTTCAGTCTTGGTCTTCAACTGGGACTTTGCACGGACCAAGGAGTCTAACGCACGTGCGAGTCAGAGGGTGCAAGCAAAACCCCTTGGCGCAGTGACAGTGATGGCCGGCACCACGGGGTCGGGCGCACCACCAGCCTGTCTTGCCCGCACCGTCGGGGAGGTGGAGCATGAGCGCGTGCGATAGGACCTGAAATATGGTGACGAGAGGTTAACGTTGCGCTGCCGTTTTGTGAGTACGAGTACATGAGCACAGGACCCGATACTGGTATCGGGTATCGGTGCATCCCTATCATAGACTGTATATAAGAAGTGGACGTAGTCACCGTGGCGTCACCCGTTGGTTTATAGTCTGCCATTTTACAGCCTCGAGTTCGGCATTTTGGCCGTCGCCATCTTGGTTTTTGGCCACCATGGATGTATAGAGAGAACTGGATACAGCGTTGGCGGCGTTCATTCCTATCAGAGTGTCTCAGTGGAGCATGAAGCCTAAATGGCTCGACTCCCATCTGGAAAAGTATCTGGATCTTGGGCACGTGGAACATGCGCAGTAGCGTCCGCTCGGTCACATGACTCGGTCACATGACTCGGTCACAGGGTCCCAACGTCACGCCGTCGTCACGGCTTGGCGCTCCAGCCTCGGTCTGGGTCTCACTCACATGAACAGAGGAAGGGAAATAACTCTGGATTCATCTGTTAGTGCGTTTTACAACTTTTAGGACTTAATGATTTAAATCAGGACTAGTAGAGTGTTCGTACTGGGGAGTTGATTCACCTCAAAATAAATGATCCTCTGAGTTACAGACGTCTCTTTATCAATGGAAGTCTACGGGAAAAAGGCCTTTTGGGCCCGATGGCATCACGTGACGGACACGATAGTTGCAGTAACGCCGTTTGGCCACTACGAAAGTTGGGATCAACGATCGCCGTCTCTTCCTGGGGGGTTGGCTACAACTCCTCCGAGCCAACTTCCTGTATCCGGCTCTGACTCTCTTAAGGTGGACTGTTAAGGTGGACCAGCTTGTCACTTAAAAGAGACAAGAGTTTTGCTTAACAGTTTTCGAAATTGTACTTAAGTACAGCAGCGGTAACATGGTACTAAGATGAATACAACGGCAGATAGTAGTCCTGATGTGTCATACAGAGAGAACTAACCGGATCAGCAGCAAATTTGGGACGGGTTTAAGAAACCAAAACACTTCATAATCCTGATAAAAGCCAACGCTGACTGTTGGTGGGAGATTGGACTTGAATTTATAGATATAAATTTCCATTATACTTCAGTTACAACATGTCATTGTTGGTGTGTCTTTTCTACTCAAAGTAAGTCGTTTCTCAGACTGGATCCCAATGAACACGCTGAGCAGTGACGTTGAGTTACAGTGAGTCTTAACGCTCATGTAAAGGCAGCCTGAGGTGACTCAGACTTTTCAGACTGAGGTGATTTAAAGCAGGAATCTTTTTTTTTTTTTTTTTTTTTTAAAGTTATTTTTTTGGGGGCATTTTCCATTTTTATTGACAGGACAGTGGATAGAGTCTTGAAAGGGGGGAGAGAGAGAGTGGATGCGGAAAGGGCCACAGGCCGGATTCGAACCCTGGCCGCCACGGTCAGGACCAAGCCTTAATACATGGACGCCCGCTCTACCAACTGAGCTAACCCAGGCGCCCAGGAATCTTTTTTTACAGCCTGTCGGCTGTGTTTGTTGCCGCTCCGGCTTCCCGTCACCTTTATGCAGAGTAACCTTTATACAGACTAAACTTCACAACAGCTGACGTCGCGGAGGGGAAAAACACAGCGGCAGGCAGGGCATTCATCACGTTCAGCGTGCCAATCTGTGTTATTAATGCCACAGTCTGTGTTGACCTGATGTAGGTGTAGTGGCTCTAACTGTGTAATCTAGTGTCCTGCTGTGTGTTTGTTGTTTAACTGTACAGGAACAACATATCCTGGTTTTGAGTAAGAGGAACGCAGTTATCTTGTCGGTTAACGAGGGTCGGTTATCGGTTAGAAAAAACTTCAAAATTAGCATCCTGAATCTAAAGTAGTTAAAGGTTTCAATACAGAAATCAGAGCATTTCTATTGCCTCCACACGGCTCTCAACATGCCGACGGCTGAGCCAGTCCCCAGGAAGAGCGCCGGGCTCTGAAGCAAATTTCTGTAGTGGCCAAACGGTGGTACTACAACTTCTGTGTACTATACTAGTAGTAGTAGTAGTACTAGTAGTACAACCTCATATTATACTAGTAGTATGTACTGATTTGGCCAAAATTTAGTATTCAGTATGCGAACAAAAGCAAAATCTACAGTATGCCAAAAATACCTGGATGTCATACTGATTTGGAAAAACAACAACAACAACAACAACAACAACAACCACATCAACAACAGCCAAAAATGGCTCGTTTTTTACATTTTTCGTAGCTATTTCATCACTAAATTCACTTCTGAATGTTTTTGAGGAGAGAAATTAACTGTTTAGATTTAGAATATTGACAGTTTTACGATATTAGACGGTGAATGGAACATTTGCTCCGACGTTTTCAGAGTTTAGAAGCTCCACAAACTGCCGTATAGTGACTCATAGTTTGTTTAAATATCACAACACAAATGTCCGTTATAAATGAACAGGATCCTGTGATTATCTGCCTTTTTGGTGTTAACCGTGCCAACAATATCAACAGTTGTTTGCTGCGATATTAAACTGACTTTATTTGCTTTCATGTGCTGTATATTGAGCCTGTGTGTGCTGTGGTGCCTGCCAGCCGTCTCAGGGTGACCAGGTTCAAAGCAGCTGCCTGGTGGTGGGGGTGGCGGTGGCGGAGGCGGCGGCGGCACTAATGGATCAACTAGTTGGTTGATGTAAAAACACAATCTTGGAGAGTTGCCCGTTCAGAGGCCGAACACACCCAGAGCTCATGATCACAGGCTGAATGCGGATCAGATTATAATCTGACACCATCGATTTAAAAACACAACAATTATAATATTTTAAGAAGTGACTGCGTTTGTGTTTTACGTATCACTGTTGTACACGTAGATATAAAACACATGAGCTTCCTATTGCTGTATAATCAGCTGGCGTTGTTGTTTGGATGTTTTAGAAAACACTCTGTGGATGGTTCATTATTTCAGTTTACTGCTTTCAACTCAGATCTCTTAGATATTCAGGTGTACATTTTGATCTGGGGAAATTGGTGAGCTGAACTGAACATAATGACATTAAAATAATGATCATGATGTAAGTTAAAGAGGTTTTAGATACAGTACACACACAGATCTCCCGCTACGCTGACGATGAACTATGAGATCGTTCTCTACATCAGTCTTGTTCTTTACATGTCACTTTGCTGTCTGAGAATCTTAAAGTATTGGTCTTGCAAGCGTGTTTGTTTGCTGTTGCAACAAGGAGGCGATTAGCCGAGCTGTTTAACAAGACTCTGAGCCACGCCAGCAGCTCTGTGAGGCCGTACTTACTTGGGCACAGCGGTGCTTTGAGCTAAATGCTAACATCGACATGCTAACTTGATCAGAATCGATTAGTCGACTAATCTGGCATTTCAGTCTACTAAGATTTCTTTAGTCACTTAGTCGTTTCTTATGCTTTTGTCATGGTTTTATATAATTGTGTCTCTGTGAAGTGTCCCGCTGTTTTGAACATGGTAGCTATCTCTTTAACGTCCGTAAAAGGCTCTCCACCTCGTGGTCTAGTTTAGGAGATCAGATGAGTGCCAGAGGTTTTCCTGTTGAGGTCACTGGGACCGCCTGGGAGTAGACTGACTCTATTTCTGACCATTGGTACGACTGAAATGGGTTAACTGGGCGACGTGACTCTGCAGCAGTCACATATAGCTCCCACACTGACCCAGTGACCTCAGGGACTGAGACAGTCGAGGGTATGTGACACTTGTGTACTAGCCTGCAGGTGTGCATGTGTATGCAGGTTGTGTGCATGTTTGTACTTTCTAGAAAAGACCATTAAAGACAGAGAGAGAGTGATATAGTATTCAAGTCTTAAGAAATGTTGTTAATAACTACAAGTGATCAACAGTTTATGTCAGTATTCATTAAGTGTTAGGCATTACTCTGTTTTATAAATGGACCTGGTGGAATTTCAACTTGAACAGCAGAGAGACGGAGACTTAAAGGGGTTAAAGAACAACGGACTTTCGCCCAGGAGACCGATGTTCATGTCCCGTGTGAAACCAGAAGTCAACGTTGATTTATTTGTCACATAACTTCCGTAATTAAGTTCTGGCACTTCCGGAGTTATTTTAACCCAAACTGCGATCTTTTCCCAAACCTAACTAAGTTGTTTTTGTCGCGTAACTTTCGTACTTAAGTTTGTGCCGCCTTTTTCGCTGCATCAAGCAAAGCCCACTGCGCTGTGTCGCGAGTAGGGGTGTGACGATTCACTCAGCTCACGATACGATACACGGTATTGGGTTCACGATCTCGATACGATATTATAACAACAATTTTAATAAAATTAAAATGATGAAATATATGAGTGAAAAAGTAGCCTTTTATTCAAAAGACACAAAATGAAAACAATGCTGTTGTAAAGTCATCATTAAACGTATTGACATATTGCCCATGAATATACTATTATATATAAATGTTATCATCTGTGTTGCTGATGAAGCATCATTATATTTAGTGTCAGACTTGCAGCTCGTGGAACAACATGTACTCTGCCCTTAAACATCTGGCATCTTATCAAAAGCACCTGCCTCACCAAGCCAGCTGTTAGAAAGAGTAACCTATAGTATAAACACAACGTGACTATATATATACAGAGGAGTCACGTTGTGTTTACATCAGGTTACACTGCAGTCTGACACTAAATATAATGATGCTTCATCAGCAACACAGATGATAAAACATTTAAACATTATTAATAAACTAGTTTAATACATCAATACATTTAATTAACAGGAGAGGAAAGCAGAAATAAACATGTACATGTATGTTACACAAAGTTACGCAATTTCAATCAATCTAGATCATTTTATTGCCGCAGGACTCCAGAAATGAATCTAAAACAAAGAAAACTCAAAGAAAATTCATCAGCAGCTGTTTTAATAACTGATTAATTATTAAGATAAGATAAGATAAGATAAGATATGAAAAAATAAGATAAAATAAGATTCAATACATAAGATAAGATACGATACGATACGATACGATACGATACGAAAAGATAATATAATAATAATAATAATAATATATTTATTTATATAGCACTTCTCAAAACAGATGTTACAAAGTGTCATTAAGTCATTTTTTTCTTGCAATAATGACCAATCTCTGGTTCATACGTCAGCGTATTAGGGCCATTGTAGGTACAAAATAATAATAATTATGAAGCCGGGGTAGTGGGTCGTTTTTTGAGAAAAAAAGTTGTGATGATTAAAGTCGTAAATTTAAAAAAAAATTGTGAGATTTCAAAATCATAAATATACAAGAAAATTCTCTGAAAAATAATGGAACGCAAAACAGTTTTTTTTCTTGTATTTTTGAGTTTAAGCTCAGAGAATAGATAGATAGAGAATAGATGATTTGATTGCCTCAGGACTCTATAAATGAACCTATAAAACAAAGAAAAGTGGTTGAATGACGACGGATCACATTGTTGATCATTGTTGTTGATCACAGACGGCAAACGAATGATTCATGTGATCAGTTTTGCTGGTTAGTGGAAAGTTCCCAGCGTTATAGCAGCTCGTAGAAGGCTGGACTAGATGTGATGAAGTGCTGGAGGGGTGTGTTCTGGAGGAAAGCAGCTGCATTGTGACTAATTAGTGCAATAAAAACGTCACCAGTTAGAAGAGAAAAGAAAGCATCTTCAGATGATGTGACTGTGCTGCCCCTTGCTGGTCACAGCTGGTCATATTACAGGTGTAGAAATCAGTTCCAGCAAAGTGAGTCTGTTTAATGCTTTATGAATGAACACTGTACTGTACAAGACTGCTGGTGTATTTCTCTTTAAATTTTGATCACATGATCTTCATCAGCTCATCAGCGCAGTTGTCATGGAAGTATAGATGTTCAAATTAATTTTTTTTATTGAGAACCTTATGGATGATTAAGTGCTTAAATGTTGACCTAATAGCTTAATTTCAATGTTCAAGTTACTGGTGTACGATTTATTATTTTAATAATAAATTATAAATCTGTTAATTTTGAAGATTTTTTACCAAGTTGTTGGTGTATGATTAATTGTTTAAATAATAAACAAAAATTCTGAAAATGGTAAGATTTAGGACCATTTCAAGACGAGGGGAGAACCTTTCTCTCTGTTTGAGAACATTAAAAAATAACGCCGTCAATCGATTAAATTATTTAATCACCCATTTTTTATCTGTTCTAAATGAACCTTAAAGGGAGATTTATCAAGTATTTAATACTCTTATCAACATGGGAGTGGACAAATATATTGCTTTATGCAAACGTGTGTATATATTTATTATTGTAAATCAATGAACAACACAAATCAATAACAGATATTGTCCAGAAACCCTCACAGGTACTGCATTTAGCATAAAACAATATGCTCCAATCATAACATGGCAAACTGCAGCCCAACAGGCAACAACAGCTGTCAGTGTGTCAGTGTGCTGACTTGACTATAACACGTTTTTTTTGTCTTAGCAACGGACTAAAACCCAAAAATATTTCATTTTATTATCACAGAAGATCCAAATAAACCACCAAACTCTCACATTGTACAAGCTGGAACCAGAGTTATTTACAGTTTTGCTTAAAATAAGACGGAAATTGTTAATTAATTATAAAAAAAAAAGTTGTCCATTCATTTTTGGAATGTTTTCAGCTCTAAAAAAACTCATCAGATGAATCAATAATGAAAGTAATCTTAATAGTTGCAGGCCTAGTGGACGGAATAAAATACACCAGGCTTTGCAGGTTTGCAGTTTTGCAGGTTTGCACATTGCAAACACACAATCAAAGTCTTTCTATGCACGAGCCTGTAAAATGTTTCTATAAATAAGAGCTCCTGCTCCGAGTCGGACTCTCTGCCGCCCCGCTGTGGTGCTCAGGCTGAACTGCAGGAAGTCAGGCGTGGCGGTCACTCCATCTCGTAGGAGCTGCTGTCCAGTTTGTTCTTGAGGAACTTGAAGTCGGGCCTGTCGGCGGGATCCGTGCTCCAACACTTCAGCATGACTTTGTAGAGGAAGTCGGGACACTTGGCCGGACACGGCATCCTGTAACCGCTGGTAACCTGCTGGTACGCTTCCTGGTTGCTGAAGGCTGAGGGAGAACGAGTGATGAGAGGTTAAACAGTTATTTACACTAAAATACCTGCAGAAACACCTGGAGGCTTTCAAGCAGCTGTAGTTGTGATGGAGGTGATGTAGTGTTACCAGAGGACCTCGTGGGATTTACAAAGTTCCCCCCACATCTGTGCTTCATGCAGCGCATTCAAACAACGTACAGTATATCAATAAGATGTGAAGGTCAATAGTTCGTTCCATTGCAACATCAGCTCCTAGCAGCAGAGCTATGCCGTCGCCATTTTGGACTGAAGGGGACTACCGGACGCCAGTAAAACGTCTGCCTACTAAGAGCCGTACAAACGTTAAACTAAATTATTTTTATTCTAATATTATATATTTAATGTCTCTACTGAAATGTCCTGTGAACAGACACGTTAATACATCCACCATGGTACAGACCTAGTCATTTTTTGTCTCTTTGTGGTTGTTTTGCATCTCTTAGTGGTCATTTTGCGTCTCTTTGTGGTTATCTTGCATCTCTTTGTAGTTATTTTGCATCTTTTTGTGGTAATTTTGCATCTCTTAGTGGTCATTTTGCATCTCTTTGTAGTTATTTTGCATCTTTTTGTGGTAATTTTGCATCTCTTTGTAATTATTTTGCATTTCTTTGTAGACATTTTGCATCTCTTTGTAGTTATTTTGCATCTCTTTGTAGTCATTTTTAATCTCTTTGTGGTCATTTTGCATTTCTGTAGTCTTTGTGTCTCTTTGTGGTCATCTTGCATCTCTTTGTAGTTGTTTTGTGTCTCTTTGCATCTTTTTTCACATCTTTATGGACTCATTTTACATCTCCTTGTGATACATTTTTGTCTCTTTGTAGTCATTTTGTGTCTCTTTGCATCTTTTTGGCATCTCTTTGTAGTTTTTTTGTGTTTCTTTGTGGTCATTTTGAGTCTCTTCCTGGTTGGTTACATTCTGTAGTTGAAGGCCAGGAGGGCCCCTGACACTTTGGGCCCCTGACACTTTGGGCCCCTGGGCCTGTGCCCGTTAGGCCCCTTTAGTAATCCATCCATGATGTTAGTCTATCCTTTATCAACGCCATTCACACAGCAGCTGTACCCATCACTGCTCCAACCACAAAGGTTTACCATACCATGCCATGTATAAATATATTCACCAAGCACAGTCTTTGACTTTCACTTCTCTGAACCCGTCCTCCAGGATGGTGCAACTTCACCGGGATAATCTTTCTTTATTTCATCACATTGTGAAAACTCACATTTTATAATTCTATTCAAGCACTTTGGACCTGAAATGAGCAGAATTAAGTAGACTTACTGTATATCTACTTTAAGTAGTTTAGTAGTATTAGTAGGGCTGCACGATTAATAAGGATTAGTAACGACCTTTTAAGATCACAATCTGGATTCAATCAGGCCTTTGTGAATATCATTGTTCCAGGTCTTTTTGGCCTGGAGGAACTTCATTTCATCGTTTTGTATCATTCCACTAACCTGGGTAAGGAGTGCTGCCACAGGTGATGATCTCATAGAGCAAGACACCAAAAGACCAGACGTCTGTCTTGTTGGAGAACTTCCCGTGGCTGATGGCCTCCGGGGCGCTCCACTTGTAGGGAATCTTTTTATCTTCTGTGATGTAGAACGGCTCCTGGTGGAGAAATCGTAAAAAAATTAAATCTGCAGCCTCGGTTTGACTTTTTAAATAAACGCTGGGTGTCTCTTCCTGCCTTACCTTGATCACTCGGGCCAGTCCAAAGTCGGCCACCTTACAGATGTAGTCCTCTCCCACCAGCACGTTTCGAGCCGCCAAATCTCTGTGGATGCTGTTCTGCTCCTCCAGGTACGACATCCCATCAGCCACCTGGGCACCCATATCAACGAGTGACGCGACGTCTTGATTCTGACCCTCCGGACCTGAAACAGGAAAAAATAACAATCAGCACCGAGAACCCGACCACAACAAGGTTAAAAGCTCAGAACCAAGAAGTTCTATACAGTTAATAGGACCTTTAAACTTCTAGTCGTGAATAAGAAATACAAATCAATAAATTAAAATAAATAGTGAAGGTGTAATTAATTTACGTTCATTTTTTATTTGATGTTTATTAGTTTTTACCCTGGCAATATCGTTTCAGTTTAGCTTACTATAATAACCATCCTTTTTGGTGCTTTGAGTTTCTCTTTATGTTATTTGTTTGTCCGCTGAGGTTGTTTTTTTTTGTACCTCTGAGGAAGCTGAGCAGAGAGCCTTTCTCCATCAGCTCGGTGATGATGTAGTACGGGGCCGAGGCTGTGCAGATGGCAAACAGAGAGATGAGGTGGCGATGGCGGAGACTCTTCAGGATCTGAACTTCCCTGTGAAATTCACGGTGGTTCAACTCCGAGTCTGGAGAGAGAAAAAGAGAGAGAGAGAGAGAGAGACGGACGGACGGAGAATTAATGGATGGAAAAAAAAGAAAGACAGAGATGTGAAAGAGGAACAGAGAGATGCAAGAGGAAACCACACTGAAATCTTGACCATTTAACAAATATGATGGGATTTTTCTGTGTTTCGTAAACATTATATAGTCAGGGTGGGAAAAAAATCTTTTTGAAACGATTTCTAAATAGATGTTTTAATACCAGAATCAATATATTTGCTTCATCTGAGTCTATGAGGAGGTAGAAGGAAATTACCGCTTTTATTGTGGTAGTCTGAGTAACGTGACGTCATATCCGTTCCGTATCCGTCAACCAAAACAAACCTCAGAGAGTGTAAAACGTTGGAGGGTCAGCGTGGATACGACCTGCACCCTCCCATGTTAAATCCAGCGTGGTAAACACTACACATCCAGTAAAGGATGGAAACACTTTGGGTTTCACACATTGACAGGAAAAGCAGAGCTAGACAGAGCAGAGCTAAAGCTGCATGCTAACTTCTAAAAAAGGCCAAAATGTGTCCGAAAGTAAGTCTGAAAAATTCAGAAAAAAGGCCGAAAGAAGCCAAAATATGTCAGAAAAAAAATCTTAAAAAAGGCTGAAATATGTAAAAAAAATATTCTGAAATATGTCCGGAAAAATGCCAAAGTATGTCCAAAATATGGCCCAAAAAAGGCTGTAATATGTCAGAAAAAGGCAGATACATATCTGAATAAAAGTCTGAAACATTTCTGAAATATGTCCGAAAAATGCCCCCCAAAAAATGTCCTAAAAAAGTCAGAAATATGCCTAAATAAATGTATGAAAAATGTCTGAGATATGTCCAAAAAAGGGCAGAAAAATGTCTGTGAAATATCCGAAAAAAAGTGCAAAAAAGTTAGCAGGAAACGTTACGGTATGGCGGTAACGTTATGGTATGGCGGTAACGTTGCGGTGGAGCCGGCCGTCGCTCTCGTCTCCGTGGTCAAATGGGCCGACGCTACGACTGTAGAGCACCCAGATACTGACATTTGTGTTCTCTGCATTGAAACGGCCCCGATGGAGCTGACCATGGATGGATAAAGAGAACGGAGCTGACGGGAGAGCTAGAGACCACCTTGGAGAAGTTACAGGAAGTAGACACGTGGGACTACGTCCGCTTTTCAAAATAAGGTGTTAACAAAGGGAACTGTAGATACTAAATACATCTATGGAAATCAGATTGATGGATTATATTCACCAGAAGTATAAAACATTACATGTCCCTTATAGATTAAAAAGAAAATCCCACTAATCTGTGAGGGAAATGTCTTTATTCTTTGATTTCTGGGTTGCTGGTTAATAAATGTAATCAATAATTCCTGTCAATGATCCTGATCTATTTGACTTCAGGACATCTCTGACTACAGACATGCTGAAAATCAAACATTTTTACTGGATTCATTTAGAGATTTTCCAAAGTAAAAGTCCCTAGAAGTGTATGACTCAACTTTTTCCCTTCATGGTCTAGAGGTAAAAAAGTTAACGAGAATCACAACAAAAATAAATCCCAATACAATCAAATTGGCACCGAAGTATCGTGATAATATTACTTTTTGTAGGTTTTGCTACGAGCGGTGGACGAGACCAGCCTGAATCAAATCGAATCTGTCTTGAGACGTTTGTCGCCACCCCCCCCCTCTCTCTTTTCTAAAGGCATGTATGATGAGAGCTAATTATAAATAGTCTCATTAGTCTTAAGAATATGACCGATGTCGTGATCGATATCAAAGTGAATCCTGCTGTTTGTACCAATATTGTGGTGTTCAGTTTGTTAGTGATGCTTTTAGATTGTAATCTATATTTCATCAACTGTTTGACCTGTAAAGCCCCAAACAGCAACAACCATAGCAACCGTAGCCGTAGCAACAGTTCTTTCTACAGTTGCTGCTTGGTGCCTGCATTGTCTGTTATTTCTCTATATGAAGCCACTAGTGTTGAATTGATTAGTCGATTCATCAGTTAGTTGACAGGAAAATCTTTTATCCAGCAAAAATGTCTAAAACATTATTTGGTTTGGCCTTGACTTTTGTTTTTTATCTAGGGATGCACCGATACCACTTTATTTCAGACCGAGTACAAGTACTTACATTTGGGTACTCTCCGATACCGAGTACCGATACGAGTACTTCTCTGTGTCTAAAGACCCTCGTTAACAGCCAGCTGGAGGGTGTGAGCGACACACGGCCGGCTGGGGAGTTCCGCATACGAGGCGGTGCGCCGCCACCGGCTCTAGGTCGGCTTGGGTGAAGGTGCTTCCCGGGGCCGTGGATAAAGGGCTCGCTGCGCACTCTCTCCCCGACGGGGACGGACGGGGCCCCCTGCTCCTGGTGGGACTGTTGACCGGGGCGGACTGTCCTCAGTGCGGAGGACACGGACCAAGGAGTCTAACGCAGGCGCGAGTCAGAGGGTGCAAGCAAAACCCTGTGACGCAATGAAAATGAGGGCCGGTGCGCGCCGGCTGAGGTGGGATCCCGGCCCTGCGGGGTCGTGCGCACCACCGGCCCGTCGGGGAGGTGGAGCGTGAGCGCGTGTGATAGGACCCGAAACATGGTGACGAGAGGTTAACGTCACGCTGCCGTAAAGTGAGTTTGGTGCTGTTGTATCGGAGCCGTTTTGCGAGTACGAGTACATGAGCACAGTATCGGACCCGATACCCGATACTGGTATCGGTATTGGTGCATCCCTGGTTTTATACCAATATAAATGGAAGATTTCTAGATTTGAGACTGTTGGTTGGACAAAACAAACAATTTCAAATCACAATTTTGTGACGTTTTCCAGGGTCAGCCTTTAATTGATTAATCGATTCATGAATCAATATCTCATCTGAGTTTGTTTTCCAACGTGTTTCTCTCAAGCAGCTCAGTCTAAAGGTACGTCGTGAACAGGGATTCCTGGAAATAACCAGATACATAAACCTTTTACTTCCTGTTAGGGAGAAGGAGTCACAGAGTATTACTGTACAACGAGTCATGAGGATAATCAGAGCTACTCGACAGGCTGCACTTTGCTTCATGCTTCTATAATAGCTCACCTAACTACGCCCACTTGACTCTCTACAGGCGTCTGATGACAACAACACCATTTAAACACCAGTCAGACAGCAACTAGCATTAACATTAGCACACACTTCATGCCCAAAAAAGATGATGAATTTCTACACAACTAGGAAATAATCTGACAGATTGTTGCACAACAAGACGCCAGTTTGAACAATAAAACTACGTGTTTTAACAATACAACTCCGTGTTTTAACAATACAACTACAACTCCGTGTTCCACACATGACATCGCTGCCAATAAATGTATGACAGCACACGGAGGTGTCATCAACGGAGATTCCCATGATGCATCTCTCTACATTCCTCTTCTGTCTCTCATCAGTTTCACTCAAATGTGGTCTAACACGTTACCGACAATGCCTTTCTCTGTTTTTGCACAACAAAGGTCAGTTTTCATCAGTGCATTTACTCAACTCAGAGGGGAATATCTTACTTTATCTCCACTAGATTTTCGGGCTGTCAACGTTAATGCGATGATAACACAGATCAGGGTCGGCATCAAAGCATTAGACATTAAACATTATGTTTCATGAAATAAATAAACTATGACACAGGCGTGCACGCACACATACACATGTTATACGTCCACAAAACCAGAGGTTATAAGTCAGATACACAGCGGGGAATCGGTGAAATGTTTTGCACTGATAAACCTGTAACATTGGGCCACTTTCACCGATTACACAACTAATTAAAGGATAAACAACAACATCTTTAAGCCACATCAAGAACCAGTATGCAATTACAACCTTATGCACGCTCATCCAGAAACGTAGCCACGATTACAAACTACAACTTTCTTTCCATTTGTTTCGCAATGCTGGAGTGAGATCCTGCCCACTGGCTGGTCATACAATGCGGGTCTGGTTGATATGGCCAGGGAGGGGGGGTGTTTTATAGACTAGTATACAATATACTCATTTCTTTAACGCAAGTTGTGAATTCAAATGAACCTCTTAAAAATCCGAGGGGTCACCGATCTTTCAGACGTTGTAGTGGCTCAGTTTTAAAGCTGGAGTGAAGATAGTAACATCACATGAAACTAGAAAAACCTAAAGAATCCATCGGTACCAACCATGTCATATACTACACTGAGGGTTTCTGGACAATATCTGTCATTGTTTTGTGTTATTAATTGGTTGATTTTCAATAATAAATAAATATATAGATTTATTTATTTATTCATTTATATATATATATATATATATAAATATATATATATAAATACATACAGTATATAAATAAATAAATAAACATATAAATAAATATATCACTATATAAATATATATATAAATACATAAATATATAAATAAATGAATACATAAATAAATAAATGAATATATAAATATATAAATAAATGAATATATAAATAAATGAATATATAAATAAATAAATGAATATATAAATAAATATATAAATATATATAAATTAATTAATAATAAAATAATAATAAAATAAATGAATATATATATATATTCATGAATCAATATCTCATCTGAGTTTGTTATTTATATATAAATAATTGGAGAAAAATCCAGAAAAGTCCCCAATTTGGGTCAGTTTTTTCTTCATAATCACCTCACAACAGCATCAGTATTCACAATCTAATAATACTTTTTGATTCTTCAAGTACATTTTGCTGATAATACTTGTTTACTTTTAAGTAAACTTTTAAATGCAGCCCTTTAACTTGTAATGAGTATTTTAGATCCACTGCTGCTTACTAGTTTCTAGATAAAACCCTCCACCACATTAGAGCCCATGGCTCTGACTAGACCACTGGATGAAAGTGTTCTCCTCCTGATCAGATACCCATCTAATCTATTAAATCAAGCTTCATCAGATCAACGGAGATGATGAAATACCACTTTTGATGATCTTGATGGCGACGTTGATGTAGTTTTTCCAGCGTCCCCGGTAGACGCTGGCGAAGTAGCCGCTGCCCAGCTCCTCCTCCAGGGTGAACTCCTCTTTGGGGAGCTCCCACTCATCCACCGTAAAATGACTCAGATCTGGAGTGTTGGGCTTTTTCTGATGGAGGCAACACACATGCACACGCTTAGGTAGGTCATAAAGGGACACAAGTACATACAAGTACATACATTCTCATCCAGGCATATAGGCTAAGGTTAATGAACAACACACAATGAACATCAATCAATCTCAGAAGCACAGAATTTGGGTTAAAAAAAGGTTTGATGCTGTAGCTCAAATTATTTTAATTTTGGATTAATCTAACAATTTTTTTCTTAAAGGGACTGTTTGTAACTTTTTAAGCGTATAAATATACCGGGTCGGGACACATGCGCGTTCGTATATGCGCGCTCGCGTGTGGCCGGCGTCCCCGCTCCTCTGCCTGCTTGCCTTCACTGACACAGCGCGCGTTCTCGCGTACTCGCTCCACGTCTAGACGTGAACGCGCGCTCACTACACACTGCAGAAGAGTTAGTTTAGCTCTGAGACTATCTAGTGAATGTTCAGTGGACGTTTGTGCAGAAATAACTGCTGCAGTTCCTCCAGACCAACAGAGGTTTCCCGTGTCTTGTGAAGTGACGGGGCTCCGCAGAGAGAAACCTTGTCATCTTGTTACCGAACGGGTGCCGGTGTCTCCCTGTTCACTACGGCTGCAGGCGGAGAGAACAGGAAGACACGCTGCGGAGCCCCGCTGCTGAAGCCTGCGCTGAGGCAGGAGAAGCAAACAAAGTATCAGCATTGATTCATGGAGAGACCTTGGTCTGGTCAGCTAACATTACTGCCAAGCAGCTGAAATATAGAGTGATATTGTGCTTTTAGCTGACGTGTGTCGCCTCACTGTTTTGAGCGATGCTCGTTCATGTCTATGTAGAGCGAGCAGGCACGAGCCCGATGCTGACTTTCATTGATTTCACGGCCACAGGCGTCGCTGTTAAGCAGCATTTCTGAAAGTTACAAATAGTCCCTTGAATGCTGATGCAGATGTTCTGACAGGCATCTAAAAGACTTATTGCATTTTCCATTTTGATTCCTGTTAACTTCTGCATCTTTGTTGCACAATTTCCTTTTGTGAGTTTTGTGTTCAGGCTCCGTTGCAAGAGAACTATATACAGTATAGCACATCTGCAAGGAGGCACATTAGTATACAATGCTGTAGCAACAAAACTTCTTGTTTTCACATGACCAGAAATAAGAGGAACAAACAAGCAGAACCGATAGAGACCCAGCAGGAACCCGGCGCCCGTCCTACCCTCTTGCAGGGGTTTCCCAGGTTGCCGGTGTTGTTCAGGCTGTTGACGCAGTAGTGCTCCACCAAGTCGATCAGAGAGTCGAAGTGGTGGTTGTACTCCACGTGATAATTACTCTCCTCCGTCTTGAGGACCTTGAAGTGCTTCACCCGACTGCTGGACCTCACTGCAGAAAGATTCACACACAAAAACAACAACTCAGAAAAAAGCAGAAATGGTTTAAATGCAAAGATCCAGTTACACTTTTAACCTCAAGATATCTCTTTATATTCGTTACCAAAGCGTTGCAGTTTACCGTCTAATAGGAATATCAAGCTGTTACTGTCATGCACCTCTTTATGTTGGTGCTTCTTAATGTTTGTCTTATTTCAGTTTATTACTCGGATCTTATTTAGTTTTGCAGGTTTGGCTTGGTTTGCATAACTTTGGAAGGCTCTGTTGATGGTTATGTTGAAAGGTGCGGATTAGTACGCCGCATGAAATGATGGAAAACATAAATACTGACATTATCTGTGTTTACGCTGGTGCTGTTGCTCTTTGAAAGGGCAGCAGTGAAATGCTTTGTGACTGTAACACACGGGGACAGATTATTACCACTTTTTATTTAACTGAATTAATGTCTGCACACGTCTGGGCGTAGGACTGTAACACCAACATCTTACTGCTTTTTATACTTCGTAGTTTTTTTTGTGTATGTGACACGCTACACTGAGACTGTATACGAAACCGCCTACTCCATACTACTGAGGAACGCAGTATACAGTATACAGTACACAGTATACAGTATACAGTACATACTGCGTACTGCGGTCCTCAGTAGTATGAAACAGTTAAAGTGATGTATTCAGCAGTCTGTTAGACCAGGATTTAACCTTTGAACCAGCTCTTAAAGCACTGCACACTCGTACCACTATAACTATATTATTGAAACTACAACTTTAATTTGTTTATGTTATGTTTGTTAACTTTATAAGATACTGCAGGTTTAAACTATTTATTCTAACAGCTCATAGTGAAGTCAGACCAACAGGATCATCAACGAGGGGAGACGGGAAATATAAAACATTCATCCACAACATTTACTCAAACTGCTTTTTCAGTTCCAGCAAATAAACAGAGGACTGATCTCCTCTTCTCTCTCCTCTTCCCTCTCCTCTTTCCTCTCTTCTCTCCTCTTTCCTCTCCTCTTCCCTCTCTTCTCTCCTCTTTCCTCTCCTCTTCTCTCTCCTCTTCCCTCTCCTCTTTCCTCTCCTCTTCCCTCTCCTCTTCCCTCTCTTCTCTCCTCTTTCCTCTCCTCTTCCCTCTCCTCTTCCCACTCCTCATCCCTCTCCTCTTTCCTCTCCTCTCTCCTCTTCCCTCTCCTCTCCTCTTCTCTTTTCTGTCCTCTTCTCTCCTCTTTCCTCTCCTCTTCCCTCTCCTCTTCCCACTCCTCTTCCCTCTCCTCTTCCCACTCCTCTTTCCTCTCCTCTTCCCTCTCCTCTTTCCTCTCCTCATCCCTCTCCTCTTTCCTCTCCTCTCTCCTCTTCCCTCTCCTCTCCTCTCTTCTCTTCTCTGTCCTCTTCTCTCTCCTCTCCTCTTTCATCTCCTCTCTCCTCTTCTCTCTCCTCTCTCCTCTTCTCTTTCCTCTTCCCTCTCCTCTCCTCTCTCCTCTTCTCTCTCCTCTCCTCTCTCCTCTTCTCTTTCCTCTTCCCTCTCCTCTCCTCTCTCCTCTTCCCTCTCCTCTCCTCTCTCCTCTTCTCTCTCCTCTTCTCTCTCCTCTCCTCTCTCATCTCCTCTCTCCTCTTCCCTCTCCTCTCCTCTCTCCTCTCCTCTCTCCTCTTCTCTCTCCTCTTCTCTCTCCTCTCCTCTCTCCTCTTCTCTCTCCTCCTCTCTCCTCTTCTCTTTCCTCTTCCCTCTCCTCTTCTCTCTCCTCTCCTCTCTCCTCTTCTCTTTCCTCTTCCCTCTCCTCTCCTCTCTCCTCTTCTCTCTCCTCTCCTCTCTCCTCTTCTCTCTCCTCTTCCCTCTCCTCTCCTCTCTCCTCTTCCCTCTCTTCTCTCTCCTCTCCTCTTCTCTTTCCTCTTCCCTCTCCTCTCCTCTCTCCTCTTCTCTCTCCTCTTCTCTCTCCTCTCCTCTCTCCTCTCCTCTCTCCTCTTCCCTCTCCTCTCCTCTCTCCTCTTCTCTCTCCTCTTCTCTCTCCTCTCCTCTCTCATCTCCTCTCTTCTCTTCCCTCTCCTCTCCTCTTCCCTCTCCTCTCCTCTCTCCTCTTCTCTCTCCTCTCCTCTCTCCTCTTCTCTCTCCTCTTCCCTCTCCTCTCCTCTCTCCTCTTCCCTCTCTTCTCTCTCCTCTCCTCTTCTCTTTCCTCTTCCCTCTCCTCTCCTCTCTCCTCTTCTCTCTCCTCTCCTCTCTCATCTCCTCTCTCCTCTTCCCTCTCCTCTCCTCTTCTCTCTCCTCTCTCCTCTTCCCTCTCCTCTCCTCTTCTCTCTCCTCTCCTCTCTCCTCTTCTCTCTCCTCTTCCCTCTCCTCTCCTCTCTCCTCTCCTCTTCTCTCTCCTCTTCTCTCTCCTCTCCTCTCTCATCTCCTCTCTCCTCTTCCCTCTCCTCTTCTCTCTCCTCTTTTCTCTCCTTTTCTCCCCTCTTCCCTCTCCTCTTCCCTCCCCTCTTCTCTCTCCTCTTCTCTCTCCTCTTCTTCCCTCTTCCCTCTCCTCTCCTCTCTTCTCTGTCCTCTTCTCTCTCATCTCCTCTCTCTTCTCTCTCCTCTCCTCTCTCCTCTTCCCTCTCTCCTCTCTCCTCTCCTTTTCTCTTTCCTCTTCCCTCTCCTCCCCTCTCTCCTCTTCTCTCTCCTCTCCTCTCTCATCTCCTCTCTCCTCTTCCCTCTCCTCTCCTCTCTCCTCTTCCCTCTCTTCTCTCTCCTCTCCTCTCTCATCTCCTCTCTCCTCTTCCCTCTCCTCTCCTCTCTCCTCTTCCCTCCCCTCTTCTCTCTCCTCTTCTCTCTCCTTTTCTCCCCTCTTCCCTCTCCTCTTCCCTCCCCTCTTCTCTCTCCTCTTCTCTCTCCTCTTCTCCCCTCTTCCCTCTCCTCTTCCCTCGCCACTTCCTGCTGCTCTGTAGCCGCTCTATGAGCCTCACTGGCCGGCTGGCGAGCGAGCTACGCCCGCGGGCGAGCTACGCCCGCGGGCGATTGTGGAGCTTCTCAATTCCAAAAGGCAGATAACCACAGGTTCCTGTTAATGTTATAATGGACATCTGTGTTGTGATATTTAACACAAAGAAATAAAAGCCCTCGTCTACAGACCGGTCTCTAGAGAGCTCCAGCAGCTCGTAGCGGTCTGTGAGCGTGACCGCCTGGCTGGAGAGGCAGCGACCCCGGCAGGCGCTATAGCTAGCCGTCACGGCAGTTTGTGGAGCTTCTCAACTCTGAAAACGTCGGAGCAAATATTCCACTCACCGTCTAATATCATAAAACTGTCAATATTCTAAATCTACACAGGTGATTTCTCTCCTCAAACACATTCACAAGTGAATTTAGTGATGAAATAGATACGAAAAATGTAAAAAAGCGAGCCATTCTTGGCTGCTGTTGTTGTTGTTGTAACCACAGCCTGTAGCGGTCCAACGCTTTGCATTGTGGGATACAGTAGGCGACGTAGACTGGTCCGATGCAGACTGGAGATTTTGTTTATGTTGTTGGTGGAGGGTAGAAATACAGCAGCAAGCTTTGGGACCAACTTCCCTCTCTCTGATGGAAACTGTCTTAACATTTCGTAAGCGTGGTTTCGTATCAAGCAGAGGGGATTTACAAAGGTTCACAGTATTATTAACCCCCTGAGATCCACAATGGAGCAGTTCTAGTCTCTTTTAGGGGAACCCAGGGGTTCTTTAGGGGGAGATAGCAGGTCAACAGTAGATGTCACATAGAAGTGGTGTACATCATCTGAAAGCTGGAACCTGAAGATTAATTTGAATTAAAAAAATATGAATGAATTCATTAATTAATTATTTAAAATAAATTGTAAAAGTGTATAAGAGTTCAGAACATTATGATAGAAGTATATGATGGTCATCTTCATGCTTTATTATGTCTCATAAGTTGTTACAGCAATGTTTGGGGTTGATACCATTTGTTCCACAAATTTGGTGCTAAATTTAACCATTTTTTACCACTGGAGAATTAATAAAAATTATGAATAATCCCTTCAATATACCACATTAAGACACCAAGACCTTGAGGACCACCAGAGAAAAAGACATGCTGTGATTTGGGATCAAAAACTTTTGACATTTTGGAGATTTCTGCAAGAATTGCATCCATCCTCTGAATGCTCTAGGTCTCTAGTCTGATCCATCCATCCTCTGAATGCTCTTGGTCTCTAGTCTGATCCATCCATCCTCTGAATGCTCTAGGTCTCTAGTCTGATCCATCCATCCTCTGAATGCTCTAGGTCTCTAGTCTGATCCATCCATCCTCTGAATGCTCTTGGTCTCTAGTCTGATCCATCCATCCTCTGAATGCTCTAGGTCTCTAGTTTGATCCATCCATCCTCTGAATGCTCTAGGTCTCTAGTCTGATCCATCCATCCTCTGAATGCTCTAGGTCTCTAGTCTGATCCATCCATCCTCTGAATGCTCTAGGTCTCTAGTCTGATCCATCTATCCTCTGAATGCTCTTGGTCTCTAGTCTGATCCATCCATCCTCTGAATGCTCTAGGTCTCTAGTTTGATCCATCCATCCTCTGAATGCTCTAGGTCTCTAGTCTGATCCATCCATCCTCTGAATACTCTAGGTCTCTAGTCTGATCCATCCATCCTCTGAATGCTCTAGGTCTCTAGTTTGATCCATCCATCCTCTGAATGCTCTAGGTCTCTAGTCTGATCCATCCATCCTCTGAATGCTCTAGGTCTCTAGTCTGATCCATCCATCCTCTGAATGCTCTAGGTCTCTCTAACTCTATAAATAAACCTACTAGAGTCTCTGAAAGACAGTAAAGTCGGTCCGCGGGTCTCCGGGAGTTTAACCACTCACACCCAAACGCGTCTCGTTCTCTCTCTGGGCTTCCTCCATCACCCTCTCCGTCATAGCTCACCTGAAAGAACGTATCCAATGTCGTCTTTCTCGCTACATCGGATGAGGAAGGATCCGTTGTCATTTCCTTGTCCCAGCAGGTGGCTTTGGGCCTCAAAGCGGTTCATTGTCCCAAAGAACCATCTGGATCAAGACAGAAAGACATAAATGAAAGTAATTATTAGGAAATGGTTGCATGGTTTCAAGCTTTAACTCTGTGATATTCAAAATAATGCTCTGAGATATTGTGTAATAGAGGAGGATATATTCTGAAATAATTTTTGGAATCAACACAGGAAGGCGTATAAATAGCGTGACATCACAAGGACACTCTGCGTATCATGAGAACACATTTTTTGTCTTTTCGTGTGTCATTTTTACGCCACGCAACAAAACTATGGTCACGGCCGCAACAAAACCACTTAGTTAGGTTCAGGAAAAACATCCTGGTTCGCCAATAATATAATTAAAAACCAGCAACCCTCTAATGAGTTTCAGCCCTCCAGCAGCTGTTGCAGCATGTGGGAATAACCTCACATTACACACTTCCCATTCTGTTGAAGCAATAAACAGAGAGAGGAGAGACAAAACAAGAAGTGGTGAGGCTGACTGCCGCAGTGTTTGCATCACTGCTAAGAGACACACCGGCACGGGACTGACATTATGAGAACTGGAACTGACATTTCTCTCAGTGTTACATACAACAGAGAGTTGAGGGGTGAATGTGACGCAGAAAAGTGTGTCCTGTTTGTCATGATATGAAGTCACGGCTGTATGAACGTTCATTTTGAAGATTCTTTTTACTAAGTAAGTTGTGATCGATTTATTATTTTAATATCAAATCAAAATTCTGTTAATTTTGAAGATTGTTTACCAAGTTATTGGTGTACAATTTATTATTTTAATAATAAATATAAATTATGTCAATTTTGAATATTTTTTTCCAAGTTGCTGGTGTGTGATTTATTATTTTAATAATAAATAAAAATTCTGTTAATTTTGAATATTTTTTTACCACATTACTTGTGTACCATTTTTTAAAAATTATAAATATAAATTCTGTTAATTTTGAAGATCGTTTACCAAGTTACTGGTGTACAATTTATTATTTTAATAATAAATATAAATTCTGTTACAGTATTTTTTGTAATCACAATCGTAATTATCTGTATTTAAGCTTTTCTTGATCATTTTTAAAGATAATTATTCTGTTTTTAGAGGTTTATGACTCTATTTTAACAATTAATTTATGTTAGAAGAAAAGATTTCTAAAAATATTTCTTGTAAAAATACAGATTTTTTTTTGCAAAACTTTTGAGTTAATGTGAATTTGGGCTTTTGCAACGTAAAATGACATGTTTCATTTGTGATTTATATGTAAATGGTCTTAGATTTACAGTGTATGACTATTCTAACAATAAATATATGTTAAAAGTAAAATATTTCTTGTAAAATTACAGTAATAAAGGCTAATTATATAAAGATCATTTTTTTTTTACAGTTTATTTATGTTAATTAATGGACAGTATTTACATCGAAACATTTCCACCATCCTCCACTGGTTTGATTCTCTTTAAATGGGTCAAACTACATGACTGTATGTTGCATAACAACAGGTCATTAACTCAGTAAATCACAGAGAGAAGCTGAAGTGATTGGAAGTTTTGTTTGGAAATGAGCCAGAGGAATACTTCACATGTTACCAGATACTTTGATATTACTTAGAACAACACCACTCACGGTTGCATCCTCAGAGACTCGGCCCGGTCCAGGTAGTTCTTGGGAACGATCCCGGTGTTCAGCACGCACCCGTTCTTATCGATCTTCCTCGCGGTCCACCAGTCTCCGGTTCGGCTGATGACGCTGAACAGATCTCCCTCCAGGAACGACAGCTCGTCGGCGTGGCGGGACTCGAACGGCCACAGAGCCGTGTAGAAGGACCCGCTCTCCGGGGCTCGGTCCTGGAGCCCCGGGCTCGGTGGTGTCTCCTCTTCCTCACCTCCTCCTCCTCCTCCTCCTCCTCCTCCTTCTGCTGCAGGAGGCTTCTTCTCACCTGTAATTCTCTGCCATAGTGCGACCAGACACGGGCACTTGTTGCGCAGACACTCACCCATAGATCACCATGAATGACCCCCTAGCTGGAGCCTTCCTCCTCCTCTTCCTCCTCTTCCTCTTCCTCCTCTGCCTCAGAGCGCGTCACAGCGCGTCAGCCGGATACACCTGTTGGACAGGTATGAGAGGATGGAGCGACAGGAATCCTCAGAGAGAGAGAGACTCACTGTTACTGCTCTTACTGCTCTCACAGCACTGACAGATACTTCCTGATGCCAGCCGATGATAGAAGACACGAGAACCAAGAACCCGCCTCTCTGACAGATGATGCGTCATCAACCTCACTATAACCTGACTGCAGGTTGTTATTAATGGGCTAGACCAGAGGTCAGGGGTCAGAGGTCAGCAGTTCTTCAGCTCCTCTCCAGAGGCTCCCTGTGGATTTATGAACATGGAAATGAATAACTGTTTTTTTTTTACATTTTCATTGTTATTGATCATTGTTGTAGGTCTACGGTACGACAGTACGACGGAGTATTAGGGCCACATTGAGGAAAAAAAATAAATCTGAGATTTCGAGAATAAATAATCTAATGTGTTATTTTTTTTTTTCTCGTAAAGTTATGACTTTATTCATTCCCAACTCATAAACACGGTAAACACCACCCCATTTGAAGGAACCAATAGTGACAGTTTTATAAAAATATATATTTTTTAATCATATTTGCTCTATTCCTACCCACTGCAGCTTTAACCTGATTTATAAAGGTTTTAATAAATGATTTATAAACTCATTAGATGCAACTAATAACTATTTTTATAAGGATGGTGGAGTCCATTGCTAGCGAGCTCACAGCTAACGTACAGTTAGTACGTCGTCTGTTTGGGGCGAAGAAACACAAGAAACGGTCCAGCGGTCAGATTTGTGGAAAGTTGCTTTGCTTTCTGTCTGAGCACCTTTTATACGGAGCCACAGAAGCTCCGTGAGGCAGAACTTCCAGGTGAAGTGACGTCATTACTGGCATAGTTTGACCCTGTGTGTGTCTTAACTGTGATTATATCTGTGAGTCACCAGTGGAACCAGATATTTATGGCACGAGAAGCCAGCAGATACAGTATCTTTATCTTATCTTCACAGCAGCTCCTTCCAGTCAGGAAGTTCCTTTCTGTGTGAGTTCAGACAAGGTGTCGTATAAAGGAGGGAGATACGGTACGACACCGTCAGTCACCTGTTCACAGAGAAGTCCAATAATACTTCTGTTGTTCCCCTGAAAGCTAACGTTTCTGAATTCACTCTGTGTGTCTGTATCAGTGTCTGTATACTCACAGTATACACAGTATTTAGTGTTATAATCCGTCCTACTTGGTCGGGTTGAGAACAATGCCAGTAAAAGGGCGGAACTAAAACCACAAAGACATTCTTAGAATACGCAGCACGCCTCATTTATTATGCATGCTTTTACTCTTCATTTAGATAGATAGATAGATAGATAGTAACTTTATTAATCCCGAGGGAAATTCAAAAACATGTTAGTAAAAAGGCAGTAAAAAAGTTAGTAGTGCAAAGAACAAAAAAATATACCAGATATAAAAATACAAGATGAAGAAGAAAACTGTTAAAAGTGAATATAGTGCAGAGTAACAGCTGTGATACACGACTATTAAAAAAGTGAATATAGTGCAGAAGAGACTGTTAAAAGTGGGTATAGTGCATTATTATCTGTCCTGCAGACCGTCCTCCTTTGTCCCCCCCCTCCCTAGAGAGGTGTTGTACAGTTTGATGGCTCGGGGGACAAAGGATTTCCTGAGTCAGTCTGTGGAGCACTTGGGGAGCAGCAGCCTGCCGCTGAACGAGCTCCTCTTCTTGATCAGATTCACACTTTACTTTTGACTTCTGCTGCCAAGATCTCCAAACAGGCAGGACGACCGATCGCCACATGATACACTACGATCAATTATTAGCACTCACCATGGAAACATCCTTCGTCAGTGGCCCTGAGTTTCGGGGCTAATACGTTTCATTTCAGCATTAACACTTCCAGTACATTCAAATGTGTGTTAGTGTATTCAGGCTAAACTCTACATCAAGTTCTACTTTCATCCCACATTCATTTGTCCTTCTTCCTGGATTTCTTTGCATGCACACGACAAAGACAGACGACATCATAAAAAGCACACAGACACATTTTAAAACAATACTTAAAATATTTTATTCTTTGCACTACTGGTGTTCGGTACCTGATGGCACTCAGCCTAAAACATACAACGCAATCTTGTGATTTGGTGATTATGGCTACAGTTCCCTGAACTTGGCTTTGTCTGCTGTATATTGTCATGCATAAAAGACAAAAGTTGCATTGTTCTCAAATTGCATTGCATTGCAACATTGCTGTACAATTTTCTGGTGCAGAAATCCCACTCCCACCCCCCCAACTCCCAAAAACAGCCTCCAGGTTATGGCTGATTCACTGATTCACTGATTCATTGATTCACTGATTCACTGTGCAGGCTCATCTGTGTAGTTCTTTACAGTAGGTTGAAGTGTAGTGTGTGGACGGTCTGTGGTGTAAACATAGGCACTCTAGTTGTAACTGGCCACATTACTGTGAGCCTCTAAAAGAGGTTTAATAGCTTAAAGCCTCTACACATGGCCCGCTGGCCCGCTGGCTTCTCAAGCACTGGGTCAGCTCCCCCCACCCCCCAAACAAATTGATCACAGGAGGATAAAAACAAATCCCGTACTACTCTAGAGAACTGCTCTATTAGATATGTAACATGTTGCCAAAATGCCAACACCTTCTGAAACTCCTGTAACAGAAGATAGGCTGAATAAAATACTTTAATGCTCGTGGTTAATAAGAAGACTAACAGACTACAGCCACGCTAGAGGCGCCGCAATGCCACAAAGAAACCGCTGAATGGATGAAAAACACAGAGAAACGTTTGACTTTACCTCTAATAAGGGCTGCTCCATTATGGTTCAAATGATAATCATGATTATTTTCATCAATATTTATATCACGATTATTCACTGATTTTAGGGACAAAATATATTTATTGCACTTCCACATTTATAAATAAACAGAGCGCTGCTTTCTCTTCCATGTTGGGCTACATTCCTGCTAATCTACAGTAATATTTGCATCAAAATAAAGTTGTACTAAACCTTTTGGGCTTGGGAGTTGTCCGTGTTTTCATCTTTAACTCTTTCACGGTGCGTTCTCAGTTCATCAAAGTTAATTATAAAATGTTTGGTTGCCTAAAAATGTCAGCGTTCGGTTGTACTTTGCTCCGCCCTCTGATGTCACTTCTGGTTGCAAAAAAAAAACAAAAAACGCTGAACTCGAGGCTTCAAAACGGGCATCACAGCTCCCCAAAAGTGAAGCCGAAATGCAGCGCGCATTTTAAACGTCAACGTGGTAGTCCATCACGTTCACTTAACCGTGGGAAGCCAAAACCGTGATCTCCATTAATATTCCATTAACTGTGCAGCCCTTCCTCTAACGGGGTATAAAAGGTTGACTTTGTCCTGAGCCATCACACAAATCAAACAGGACGAATGATAGATCTGTGACCTTTTCAGGACATCTCACAGGAGAGAGCTCGTCAGCCTCAGCTGTACTTTAGCCTTTGAGCTCAATCCTGACGTGCTTAATGTGCTAATTAATGATTGGCAATGTTTGTTTTTGTGTATCGTCCAATGCGGCGTCTATGTATATATGTCTATGAGCAGGCTCAGATGACAAAAACAGTTCAGATACATTTCACTTTCAGCTCAGTTCAACGTCGGAAAATATTAAAAATACAGCATACTCTTAAACAGATGTTGATTTCTTTTAGGTGGCTAAAATATGTTTTTCTGCCGTCCACAGTACTGTATTGCATCGCTCCGGTGCTCATGTCGGCCGTCATCTACTGTTAGTAATACACCTACTATGGATCAGTACCTCAAACTACTCCACTTCAAAACACCCGAACCATCCCTTTAAGCTCGTGTTAACCACAGACTTTATTTCAGGATTAGGGTCACCCTGGGTGAACTGAGGACTCAGTTGTCTGTTGTCCTCAGACTCTGCAGCTGGCGCACCGCTGCATACAACGCACTGATCTTGTCGGTTAACGGTTAATAATCGGTTAACGAGGGTCGGTTATCGGTTAATAAAAGTTTAATAACTTATATCCGTGTTTTAGGACTCATTCCTGCAGCACTTTATTGCCGAATATTTTTGGGAAATACACTTCTACCCTTCCTTTCTTAGGTGAAAAGCTGAATACCATTACATTTGGAGTCTATCTTTCTCGCATGTCATATGAACAATGACGGAGTTAATGGTGGCTGTAATCATTCAGAGATAACTTTAAACTATCCTTTAATCTGAAAGTCCAGCTGAAGCTGATGGGAGTTTGGTCAATAGTTGATAATAATAAGATAGAAGTGTTGGATAAAAGAGGAGATTGTGATTGGATGAAAAGTCTTGTGATCACCTACGTTGTTAGATTCATCCTTTGGGGAACTTGATGCTCTTTACCAAATATCACGGCAATCAGTTTGATCTGTGTCGAGACATTTCCCCAACATGTGTAGCAGCGGGCCGCTAGCGTGGCTAAAAACCCAGCAAGCTCTTAATTATTGCACATAACCTTGATTTTTAGCACTGGCTCTGCAGACAGGTGACCTGTGGCTCTGCAGACAGGTGACCTGTGGCTCTGCAGTCAACAGACAGGTGACCTGTGATTTCATAACATTTCAAAGTGTGCATCCACAGACATGGCACATACAGAGGTAATAAAATATTATTTATAAAACACAAAAAGGGTATAAAATTAAAAACCATTGGTTCTGTGAATGTGCTGAGGGTTTCAGTGTATTTACACACCGTTCTCAGGCTACTTTCATTCCTTCATTTGTCCGCTTCGCTGTAGCCTAAGAAACAAAGTATTCCTCCTTGTTCTTCTTTGATTTGGCGAGCGTCTTCTCCATCATTCACTCCTGACGCTCTCCTCCCTCTGTCCTTTCACACCTTGGTGTTTTTAAAGTATATATATACCCTGTTGTGGAAGTGGGGGTTGCATGGGGGAGGAGAATATTCCTTGCTATTTCTCATCCCCCCTTTCCTTCCATATTTGCAGTCCATCCTGCCATTGATTGTTGCAGACGATCTGCTTCTCCTATACCTCGATAGTCTTGAAATATATCCTGGCGTATATGGTGTCCAGCTGGCTGTGCAGGGCGTGGAAGGACGGTCTCTTGGAGGGCTCGGCAGCCCAGCAGTCCATCATGATGCGGTAGATGTTCTGAGGACAGCGGGTTGGACAGGGCAGCCGGAACCCCGACGACAGCAGATCCAACACCTCCTTGTTGCTTTTTCCTAAAAAGGGGCAGATAATAAAAGCATGAGAGTTTACTCGGGCTGACCGCTCTTAGTCCAGTAGTGGACTAATCTGACCGCTCTTAGTCCAGTAGTGGACTAATCTGACTGCTCTTAGTCCAGTAGTGGACTAATCTGACCGCTCTTAGTCCAGTAGTTGACTAATTGGTCGTTTTATTCTTAGTTGATTGAGATTTCTTTAAGGTTGGCCCACAACTAAAGATTTATCAAATCTTAACAGATGTAGCCACACGCGAGCGCGCATGAGACACCGACCCGCAATGATTTATACGTGTAAGAAGTTACAAACAGTCCCTTTAAGGTCGGGAATCACTTTTACAATTAATTTAAAATAATTAATGAATAAATTAATTAGTTCATGTTTATTTCAGATTTCTGACTAGAAGCATCTCTGAGCTGCTTCTCAGATCAATCTTCAGGTTTCAGCTTGATGTACACCTCTTCTATGTGACTAGCTTTTTGGATAATAACAAACACCGGTGATTAAAACTGTATTCTCCAAATGACATTATTCTACTGTATCAACAAACTACTTATCAAAAATGTTCTCAGTTTAAAGCACATACTAATCTGAGGAGGGTGTAACCACACAATGCACACCCAGCTGTGTGACTGTGTCACTGGGAGAGTGTTCATACTTCTAATACTTCTAATACTTCTAATACTTCTAATACTTCTAATACTTCTCATACTTGTCATACTTCTCTCTACTCATTAATAAACAGGTTAACACACTGGAATCAATCTGCTCACTTTATATCGCTGTAGTTCTCCATAAAAAGTAGAAATAGGTCAACATTGTACCTTCGTAAGGCATCTTGCCGCGTGACATCATCTCATACAGCAGCACCCCGAATGACCACACGTCTGACTTCACGGAGAACCGCTGGTAAATCGCCGCTTCGGGCGCCGTCCACCTCACTGGGATCTTTGTGTTTCGACTGGCTGTGTACACGCTGTCCTGTAGGGAGAGACTGTGAAGGGTTAACAGAATATATATACAGTATATGAATCGATTTATATATATATATATATATATATATATTTATATATATTTATATATATTAAATTAATATCTATATATATTAAATCAATATATATTAAATTAATATATATATATATATATATATATATATAAAATGAATATATATCTATTAAATCAATAGATATATATTAAATTAATATATATATTAAATTATTATATATATATATATACCGGTATCGGTGCATCCTAACAATAGAGGAGGACCAGCCTCCTCTGGAGGTAAAACAGGAACACTTATACATATTAAAAAGAACAGGGATAAAGAATTAGCTTTATTCTAAAATAAGATCTGGTTCCCTGACGGATGATGCTGTGTTGACGTGCCATCTCTCTCTCTCGCTTACAGACACACACACACCGCCGACCGTACCTTAATGATCCGAGCCAGTCCGAAGTCGGCCACCTTGCAGACCAGGTCCTCTCCCACCAGGACGTTCCTGGCGGCCAGGTCCCTGTGGACGATGTTCCTGTCCTCCAGGTAGGCCATGCCCTCCGCGATCTGACTGCCCATGTAGATCAGATGAGCTGATGTCAGCACCTGGCCTTCAGCAGCTGAAACACACACACACACACACACACACACACACACACACACCGTCAGCTGAACCGGATGTTAAACAGCATGGGTTAGTTGGGTACTAAGAAAAATACTTAAAAACACCTTTCTACATCAAACATGACACTAAATCCACCTTTTCAGTTAGTAAATGATATGTATATTCTCTTTATTCTATTCTCTATTGATCCTGGCCCCGGTCTGTGGCGTTCATTGAGGGCCGGCAATCAATTCAAATATTGAATCGCTAATTAATCGCACATTATATATCTGTTCAAAATGTACCTTAAACAGTATTTAACACTCTTATCAACATGGGAGTGGACATAGCGCTGTGTGTCAAGTTCTTCTAGTCAGAAATCAGAAATAAACATGAATTAATTAATTCATTATTTGAAATAATTGTAAAAGTGTATAAGGGTTTAGGTCAGGGGTCTCCGACCTCTATCCCTCTGAGAGCCGATTTGACGAAATGAAAGTGGCCGAGAGCTCCTCATAGCGCCACCAGGTTGTACATCGCCAACAGCAGACATCATTTCTGTCTTACTTTAATAACATTGCAGTCATCACTTCTATTACAATCCTGCTATAGGTGAAGGTTTTTGTGTTTCATTAGGATGTGTGCCACTTTAAATGAAGCCTCTGCTGCAGCGTTGGCTTTCTTCTTCATCAGTTTGGTAAACAGAGACAGTCGTCTTTTAAGCGTTGTTTTCAGCTCCTTTACCTTCTCCGTTTGTAAACTGCTACCAGCCGGAAAGTCCCGTGAAACTTGCCGTGGACTTTGGTGAAGCGGCGCTCGGCGTTACATCTTTTACCGACAGACACGCTCGCACCGCAAATGAGACACACACACACTTGTCATTCACATTTATGAAAAAAACTTTTATTCTTCATGAAAATAGTGTATTTTTTTTGCCTTTTATTGGCCTGGCTATTTTCTGCGGTCATTGTCAAATCTGGTGCTTGCTAGTCTGCTAACATCTCCTGATGTTACTGCGTCACAGCAGCGTGTCTCGTTTAATTGTCGACCAATAGTAGTAGCTTGCAAGCTACTGCTACTGGTAGTTAGTGAGCTACTGGTAGTTAGTGAGCTACTGGTAGTTAGTGAGCTACCTGCAGGTAAACAGGTTTAGCTGTCTTTACTGCAGCATCTAAAACATATTGTCCAATTTCCAGATTTTGAATGAAGTCACTTTCCTCCCTCTGTTGTATGAGAGCGTTTCAGTGAAGTAGAGTATTTATATTTATATATATTTATATATTAATACGTATTAACCGTGAAGCCGATAAGTCCAGTCGTGACCTGCAGACACCGGCAGCATGAAGGATAAAAGCCTCCTCGTGGAAGGAGCCGTATCTGAGTGGAACCCTTCACTCTCTCTGCTCACTAAGACTCCGTGTGATTAAAGCCTTTTGTAAAACGTCAGAAGAATATTTCTCTGCTGAGCGGAGCTGCCAGATTATAATTCCATTTGCTTTGGATTTAAAAGGGGAGAGATTTAACCGCCACTCGGCCTAAATACGGCTTCAGAGGGCTTTCCAAAAAACACGTCTGAGGTGAGGGCTGAAAATACTCGAACCCAAGAAAAGAGCTTCCTGTTGTTAAACCTCTTACAATGCGTATTAAAGCAACAGTGGAGTCTCGTCCTTCAGGAAGCAGCCGCGTGGCGTTTAGAAACAGGAAATGAACACTTAGAGAGGAGGAACTGATTTAACATCAGATTCTGTCAAGGCGTTTTATGAAGCAGCCCTGTAGCTCGCTCTGTCGGCCGCTCTGTCGGTCGGCCGCTCTGTCGGTCGCTCTGTCGGTCGCTCTTTCGTTCGGCCACTCTGTCGGCCGCTCTGTCGGTCGGCCACTCTGTCGGTCGGCCACTCTGTCGGTCGCTCTGTCGGCCGCTCTGTCGGCCGCTCTGTCGGTCGCTCTGTCGGTCGACAGCTCTGTCGGTCAACAGCTCTGTCGGCCGCTCTGTCGGCGGCCGCTCTGTCGGCGGCCGCTCTGTCGGCGGTCGCTCTGTCGGTCAGTCTGTGTGATTCTCTTTTTTATTTAGATGAATAATATACACCAAACATTTTATTGTCTCTTATACATTTTTCTTTTTTTAAAATAAAAGTAACATAAAAATTAATAATTCTAATACAAAATAAAATGACTGATTTCAAGATACTTTACATCAACCACATACTGTACGTATACAGTATTTATATATATAAATATATAGAGAGAGAGAAAGAGATGCAATGATTAATCAATTAGCTGTCAATTATTAAATTAATCGTCAACTATTTTGATAATCAATTAATCAGTTTGAGAATTTTTTAAGAAAAAAAAAAAGTCTAAGTTCTGATTGCAGCTCCTTAAATGTGAATATTTCGTCGTAGCGGGCTCAGCTTTAAAGCTAGATTTAAGATACTCATATGAGCTTTCATATGTGCTGCAGTCTGCCATGTTATGATTGGAGCATATAGTTTTATGCTAAATGCAGTACCTGTGAGGGTTTCTGGATCAATATCTGTCATTGATTTGTGTTGTTAATTGATTTACAATAATAAATATAGACATACATTTACATAAAGAAAGCATATTTTTCCACTCCCATGTTGATAAGAGGATTAAATACTTGAAAAATCTCCCTTTAAGGTTCATTTTGAACAGATAAACAAACATGCGATTAATCGTGATTCAACATTTTAGTCGATTGACGGACCTAATATAGACATATGTCTGTGTGTGTGTGTGTTTCAGCACTCACAGGCGAGGTAGGACTTGAGGCTTCCTTTGCTCATGAGTTCGGTGACGATGTAGACCGGCTCTCCTCTGGAGCACATGGCCAACAGCTGGATCAGCTTCGGGTGATGGAGACTCTTCAACGCCTGGACCTCCTTCACAAACTCGTCCTGCTTCGTGTCCTCTGGAGGAGCACAAACACAGTTACTGGTGAATTTATACCTTATTGGATATTTATTGAACCACGTCTGTCTCTCCAAACTGTCCGTTTGGATCTACCATCTCCTCTCTCTTCATCTCATCTCATCTTCTTTCATCAACACTTTACAATTCCTGCAAAATATTTTTAACCCTCTGAGACCCGCGATCCCGACCAACTTTACTGTCTTAGAGTGAAGCTTCAGATATCATATGAAACTAGAAAACCTGATGAATCCATCGGTACCAACCAGGTCATGCTAACTTGTCAGGAAGGAGGTTAAATAACGCTCCAAAGTTCGGCAAAATTTTGGCGAGGAAAAACTGGCATGTCCATTTTAAAGGGGTCCATTGACCTCTGACCTCCAGATATGTGAATGAAAATGGGTTCTATGGGTACCCACGAGTCTCCCCTTTACACACCAAAATCTCCTAATGTCAAAAAGTTTTTGATCCTAAATCACAGCATGTGTTTTTCTCTGGTGTTCCTCAAGGTCTTGGTGTCTTAATGTGGTATTTTGGAGGGATTATTGATCATTTTGATCAATTCTCAAGTGGTAAAAAAAATGGTCAAATTTAGCACCAAATCTGAGTAACAAATGGAATCAACCCAACAACTACTGCAACAACTTATGAGACCTAATAGATCATGAAGATGACCATCATATACTTCTATCATAATGTTCTAAACCTTTATACACTTTCAACATTTATTTTAAATAATCAATTAATTCATGTTTATTTCTGATTTATTACTAGAACAACTTGACCCCCCTAAAGAAGACTAGAACTGGTCTATTGAGGCTCTCAGAGGGTTATTAAGTAACATGATCACATGGTTTCTACTCTTCACAGTATCTCCTTGCATTGGTACCTTGTTTCAGCGTCTTTATGGCCACCTTCTTGTTCTCCGTGGTCCACAGAGCCTCCCACACCTCTCCGAAGTGTCCCTCTCCCAGCTTCTTGTGGAGCCTGAACTCCTCTCGAGGTCTCTCCCAGGGCTCCATGTCGAACAGCTCCCGCTGCACAGAGACCACAAGGTGTGAGTCCAGACAACAGTTTAAAGCAAGCGATGCAGACGATGCTGCAGAGAAACAGATGTGCAGCTCGGTTGTCTTCACACACTGAGGGATTAGTGCATTGTAAAAATATAGTTTGATTCATCAGTTTTGAAATAACTCCCCACTCTGCACAATACGAGGCGCTGAGACACAGAACCGTGTGGAGATATGAGAGTTGGGTTAGTTCAACATGATTCCTGTTTGATCATGAGAAGTTAAAGAGTTCCTGCCGGGCAAAGCAGGAAACCAGAGTTAGTTGTGATGGACCAGAGGAAGAGTTGATCCCAGTATGTCTTTGATTGCATTGAAGTCCCAGTGAGACGGAAGTTAGAGCGTCTTTAGCGTCTGTATTGTAGCTTCTGTTAAATCTTTAGCTTTGGATTGGACCGTATCACGATATGGAGCCTTCACACACGCTGCCGCTCTCGTCGCTAAAAATTTCAGATTGATGGATGTCATGATATTATAGGTGGAAATTGGTTGGTACCAGCTAGGGATGCACCAATACCACTTTATTCACACCGAGTACAAGTACTTACATTTGGGTACTCGCCGATACCGAGTTCCGATACGAGTACTTCTCTGTGCCTAAAGACTCTCGTTAACAGCCAGCTGGAGGGTGTGAGCGACACACGGTAGGCTGGGGAGTCCCGCATACGAGGCGGTGCGCCGCCACCGGCTCTAGGTCGGCTTGGAAAGGCTCGGGGCGAAGGTGGCTCGCAGTCGCAGCTTTACAGCGGCCCACGTAAAAAGGTGCCAGGGGTCTGCGACGATGTCTGTAACCCACCCGACCCGTCTTGCAACACGGACCAAGGAGTCTAACGTACGCGCGAGTCAGAGGGTGCAAGCAAAACCCCGTGGTACAATGAAAGTGAGGGCCGGTGCACGTCGGCTGAAGTGGGATCCGGCCCTGCGGGGTCAGGCGCACCACCGTAAAGTGTTATCGGTGCCGTTGTATTGGAGCCGTTTTGCGTTTTGAGTACGAGCACATGAGAACAGTATCGGACCTGATACTGGTATCGGTATCGGTGCATCCCTAATACCAGCTTATGTAAGCACATGTTGTTTTGTAGGAAGGAAAGATGATTTTGATATAAAAATACGAAGAATATTCTTTTTTTGCAGGTATTGTTAAATAGTTGCACAATATGATCTAAAAGGGTCACATTTTTAATTTCATCCTAACTTTAAATGACACTTTCTGGTCCCTCAACGCTGACTGTTGGTTTTATTATAATTGTAAATATTCTCTTGGATGCTGGTTGTCTGACTGTTTAGTTCACAGATCTCTTGAATGACGACGGAAGACACAATCAAACATAAAGAAACATCACAGCAGCCTACAGAGAGGCTCTAATGGGAGTCAAAACATGTCCTTTTCATATCATTATTTCATAATTTGCAATAGAAAAGACCCAGATAAAATCTTGAAATATTTGGTTATATTTTGTCTTCACCTTTATTTATTTATTTATTTATTTATTTATTTATTTATTTATTTATTTATTTCTCACCTTGTCAAATTCTAATATTATTTGTACTCGCCCAGATTCTTCCTTCTTGTTCTCCCTTTATTTCAGGTTTGATGCAGACAGATCAGCAGGACGGTGTGAGGTCAGTGAAAGACGAGCGGATGAATGAACGGATGAATGAAACATGAATTCAAAACTTTATTTATTGTCAGTAACATTCAGCCGCTACAAAAGCATGTTGCTCTAAAGATCGAGTGCTTTGATAAAGATCAATGAAATGATTGGTTAGGAAAAAATATGATCGATAAACATGAAATGAAATGAACAGATCAATGAAATGATTGGTTAAAAAAACAAAACAGATTAATAAATTAAATAACAATTAGCCATCATTCACATATAAATAAGACAAAACAAATCAACTTGATTTCATATATATAAAAAATATAAATTAATCAGGTGATACACAAAACAACATCGTTGCCTTAATGTTCACAATCACTTTCATTTGTTTAGACATACTAATAAATCATTTAGTAGTTTAATAGTTTTTTTTTTGCTGCTCAACCTTCAACGACAACAACAGTTGCCTCGCGTATAAAAAGCTTATCGTCCAAAACAAACAGAAATAAAAAGGACATTCGGTTTCAGTCTTTACAGAGAACACCATGAAAATGATATTTATTATTTTTGGATGTTTCCCCATCATCATATTAATTATGGTGACAAAAAGGTTAGGATAGTTTTGTTAATCCCACTTTATTAAAATGTTGTCTCCCTTCATTTCTAATTATGCGTGACGCAATCTCACTAATGGCTTTAAATTTGACAGATTTAGCCTCTGGAGCTCCGTCAGGCAGTTTATCAGGCGTGGAAACAGAATCTACTTTTAGAAGAATCAGACACAAACCGTGCTTCATCAGTTTTTATTGACCGTGTCTCTTGGCTATGGAATTATAGGAAATGAGATATTGTGCCAAGTCAATAAAAACTGATTGAAAGCATCGTTAGTGACTCTTTTTACTGATAAAACATTTCAATCTAAATGTGAGTGTTTCTTTTCTAAAAGCAGATTTATTCTTTCCTGTCTTTCAGAGGCTCCAGTAGGTTCAGCTTTAAAGCTAGAGTGAAGATAATGGTATCATATGAAACTATAAAACCTAATGAATCCATTGATACCAACCATGTCCTGCTAGCTTGTCAGAAAGGAGGCTAAATAACGCTCCAAACTTATACTAAATTCAGATCTTTTTTCTGATTAATGACTAGAACAATTTGACACACAGCGCTGAGCTGCATCTCAAATTAATCTTCAGGTTCTCAGCTTTCAGATGATGTTCACCACTTCTATGTGCCATCTACTGTTGACCTGATGGACCCCCCTAAAGTCCCCCTGGACCCCCTAAAACCCCCCTGGACCCCCTTAAAGACCCCCTGGACCCCCCTAAAGAAGACTAGAACAGGTCCGTTGTGGCTCTCAGAGGGTTAATAGCCCAGTATAAAACTTTATAAACTGAAAACAAAAACATTTTGTCAGCCGCCAGAAGTATTTGAAGAGTTGTTATATTACTTCCGTTGGTGCTCAATGTATTTCCAGCTCACAGTTTTAAACCCAAATATGAATTTAAGTCTAAAAGACCAAAACGTGAGCCGCTGTGATGATGTTTGGGGGTTTCAGAGCGCTACGACACAAAGTCAGAGTCGACCTTTAAAATGTTAAAACGCCGGTTTTGAATCACTCGAGCTCAGCGAGCTGCAGCAGAGTCATGAAATGAAAATGACACTTACAAATCAATAATTACATACAATTAAAGAGATTATGATACTGTTATTAAAATCTATAAAATCTTATAAAAGTAAAAAATAAATAAAAAAATCATTCAGGAAAATAAAAAGTGAAAAAATTATCTTAAAAAAATAATAATTGTGTTTTGTAGTCTTGTGTGACGCCGGACTGCATGTTGAACATGAATTCATTTTTATTGAATCTATGGCACAATTCCAGCCCCCCCTCCAGCGTCTCCCCACTTCATCTGCGTTTGTGCGTTGGCGTGGAGCGTCGGCCGTGTTAACTGCCATCCCAAACCTCCCTGGGGACAGGAAGTGGGTTATAAATCCTCCGACAGCGAGCTGCAACGATGGCGACTTAACCAGCCGCCCTCACTGACGACGTGCAACGCCGTTTAGTGTTCGTCATGGAACACGCTCCGATGTCTGTTATATATATTTATTACACGGCTGTGTTGAATACTCGATTCTGATTAGTCAATCACGGTGTTCTGTGGTCTGTAATTTCTCTATAGCAGACCGTTGCTATGTATAACAGACCGTTGCTATGTATAACTGACCGTCGCTATGTATAACAGACCGTCGCCACGATTCTGGCGGACCGTTTTTGTGTCAAAATATTGATTTCTTCAGTAAGTATCCGTGTAATAAGCGGGATAATGTACAGCTAGCGGGTCATTGTTGTGAAATAATCCCCTTCAGGGCGATTCACCGGCTCGCTGTACATTATCCCTACTGATTTATATTCTAGATTGGGAGCAACATGTAACTCAATTTCCCCCCGGGGATCAGTAGAGTATTTCTAATTCTGATATTGATTAATTTCCTTGCCGCAGAGAGGGAAGTTCATCCTGCTGTATTTACTGTATAACCTCCACCTTAGAGATGGAGCTTCACTGAGCTGTGAGTGTGACTACAAACGGAGGTGGGAGGGTGGAGGGACCGGGCTGGAAGTGGGCCTGTGTGTGTGTGTGTGTGTGTGTGTGTTTGCATGTGATCATGTGATCATCTGATGTGTTTGTGTGTTTCTGCCTCAGTGTGTCCGTGGCCTCAGACTCACAGCCTCCTCTGGAAGGGAAGAGAGAAGAGGAGGAATCACTGACCGGCCTCTGGTCCAGAAGAAAGGATGATTTTTATAAACACTTTATCGACGTGGGAACTTGATGCTCGTCTCTAACATCAGTAAATGGTATGTAATATCCTTTATGCTAAACCATCATTGTGTATTTGTAATGTGGTGGTTTCTCAGTTTCTAGAGAGAGCTCTGTGTCGTCTCCCGCCGGGCTCAAACTGATGAGCCATGAATAAAGAAGCTCGCTGGAGGTTTACTGTGAACTGCAGTGCAGAGATACGGCGTGTAATTACAGCACCGCCACATGACTTCATTCTAACAACTCTTCCAAATATTTTATTCTCTGGTTAATTACACTCCAAATATGTATTCCTCTTAGTATTAATTTATGCATCTGAAGCATGAGACAGCGCTCATTAAATCCTGCTGCAGAGCAACAACAGAAACATGAATTCAAGGTCTTTGTTGTTTCAGATTCCTGCTGCAGAGACAAAAGCTGCTCAAATTAGAAGAGACGCTGGAGAACTCTGGATTAAAAACTGGGGCATTTGCTGCATGAATATTTGACTTTTATCTTTTGTATTATCATCATCAGTGAGAACCGTTGGTGGGAGTCATTATCGGCTGCTGGTTTCATTGAGAAATACGACAAAAGCTAATCTCTGTTTGCTGAAGTGCAGATTCTGTTTAATTGAGCACCATTCGGCACAACTTCACCGACAGTATGAGGGCCCCTATTTTACAAACCTAACATTAAAAAATGAAATACACAAATGTCCTTGATGATTACCTCTGAAATCATTCAGTAAAGTCGTTTTCTCTGTTGTCCAGTTCATAGATATTTGAAATACCAATCATTTCATGTGAAGCTTGACTACGAGTGTCTGAGGTGAGTTGTTGCATCGATTGATCGCTGTGTTTTTCCTCTACTGTTCATGAAGGTTGTTTTAAATCACTATTGATTGTGAATCTAATGAGCAGGACTCTTCTCTTCTGTTCTGTTTTTAGGCTCTACGTGAATTCACAGTCTGTAACCACCGTTCAACATGTTTGAGGATGTCAGGCCACAAAGTCCGAGAAGGTTGTGATGACAGACTGAACACGGGTATGAGCGTGTGTATGAATGTCTAAAAGTGACATACATGTAGAAATGAAAGTAGGACCTAATTAACCGTGACATACTATACTATGACTTTTTACGAAATACTATTCTGTGACTTTTTTTTTTACTTTTTTCGACACAGGACTGTACTATGACCTTTTTAGACATACTATAATATTACTTTTTCTACATACTATATTATGACTTTTTTTTCATTCAATTTTTCAAAATAATATACTATGAATTTTTTTTTTTGTAAAAATTTTTTTTTGCTTTTTCGACATACTACATTATGACTTTTTTTCATGAAATTTTACGACATACTATACTATGACTTTTCTTTTTACTTTTTTTGACATACTATACTAAAACGTTTTTTATGACTTTTTCAACATATTATACTATGACCTTTTTTATGACTTTTTAACATACTATACTATGACTTTTTTCAACATATACTATGACGTTTTATTACTTTGGTCGACATACTATACCATGACTTTTTTTTTCGTAACATTTTTGACATACTCTATGACTTTTTTTTAAATAAAAATTTCGACATACTATATTATGACGTTCTAGCGACTTTTTTTTCATAACATTTTCGACATATTACATATACTGTCTATATTGTCAATACTGTATATATTGTTCCTATTTTAATATTTCCACTTGTTTATATTATTCCTATTTTTATATTTCCTTCTATTGAAATTGTTCATGTATTGTTTCACTTTTGTTTTAATTTTCTTTTTACTGTGTTGTATCTTGCTTTTTGTTTTTACTGATGCTTCTTGTTTTCTGCACTTTCCCCTTTGCTGCTGTACACTGCACATTTCCCCACTGTGGGACAAATAAAGGAATATTTTATCTTATGACTTTCTTATTATTTTTTACGACAAACTATACTATGACTTTATCATAAAACTTTCCACATATTATACTATGAGTTTTTTTTCATGAATTTCTTCGACATACTGTACTAAAACGTTTTTTATGACTTTTTTTCAACATAATATACTATGACTTTTTATTACTTTTTTACGACATACTGTACTATGACTTTTTTTATAAAATCTTCGACATACTATACTGTGACTTTTTTCGACTTTTTTCAACATACTGTACTAAAACGTTTTACAACTTTTTTCCGGCATACTATACTATGACTTTTTTTTCTACTTTTTTCAATGTTCTATACTATGACTTCTTTTCATAACATTTTCGAGATACTATACTATGACCTTTTTTATGACTTTTTCGACATACTATACTATGGCTTTTTTCATGAAATTTTTTGACGTACTACACTATGACTTTTTTTCGACATCCTATAGTATGACTTTTTTCAACATACTATATTATATACTATACTTAAGTCTGTTTATTGATGCTTCTTGTTTTCTGCACTATCCCCTTTTCTGTTGTACACTGCAAATTTCCCCACTGTGGGACTAATAAAGAAATATCTTATCTTATGACTTTCTTATGACTTTTTATGACTTTTCCACAATATTATACTATGACTTTTTTTATGACTTTTGCCGACGTACTTTACTATGACGTTTTTCTTCAAATTTTTCGACATACTATACTATGCCTTTTTTTTCATGAAAATCTTCGACATACTTTACTATGACTTTTTTTCATGAAATTTTTCAACGTACTATTCAATGAATCTTTTTTCATTATAAAACTTTTTTTTATCAAATTTTCGTACTATGACTTTTTTTTTTAAAATTTTCGACATACTCTATCATGACTTTTTTTTCTTGAAATTGATCGACATAAAATTCTATTTTTTTTTCATAAAATTTTCGACATACTATACCATGACTTTTTTTCATGAAATTATTCGAGTTACTATACTGTCACTTTTTTTTCATGGAATTTTTCGACATACTATACTGTCACTTTTTTCTTTAAAGTTTTCGACATACTATACTATGTCTTTTTTTTCATGAAATTCTTCGACAAACTTTACTATGACTTTTTTTCTTGAAATTTGTCGACATACTATACTATGACTTTTTCATGAAATTATTCGACTTATTATACTGTGACTTATTTTTCGTGAAATTTTCGACATAATATACTATGACTTTTTTTCATAAAATTTTCCATATTATACTATGACTTCTTTTCATAAACTTTTCGACATACTATACTATAACATTTTTCTATAAATTTTTCTACGTACTTTACTATGACTTTTTTTTCATGAAAATTTTCGACATACTATACTATGACTTTTTTTTTTTTAAAATTTCGACAAACTATACTACGACTTTTTTTTTTTTAAAATTTCGACAAACTATATTATGACTTTTTTCTTGAATTTTTTCGACATACTATACTGTGACTTTTTTTTCATGAAATGTTTCGACTTACTATACTGTCACTTTTTTTCATGGAATCTTTCGACATACTATACTATGACTTTTTTTCATGAAATTTTTCAACGTACTATTCAATGAATCTTTTTTCATTATAAAACTTTTTTATAAAATTTTCGTACTGTGACTTTTTCAAAAATTTTCGACATACTCTATCATGACTTTTTTTTCTTGAAATTGATCGACATAAAATTCTATTTTTTTTTCATAAAATTTTCGACATACTATACTATGATTTTTTTTCATGAAATTATTCGAGTTACTATACTGTGACTTTTTTTTCATGAAATTATTCGAGTTACTATACTGTGACTTTTTTCATGGAATTTTTCGACATACTATACTATACATTTTTTTTCTCTAAATTTTTCGACATAATATACTATGTCTTTTTTTTCATGAAATTCTTCGACAAACTTTACTATGACTTTTTTTCTTGAAATTTGTCGACATACCATATTATGACTTTTTCATGAAATTATTCGACTTATTATACTGTGACTTTTTTTTGTGAAATTTTCGAAATAATATACTATGACTTTTTTTCATGAAATTTTTCGACAAACTTTACTATGACTTTTTTTCTTGAAATTTGTCGACATACTATACTATGACTTTTTCATGAAATTATTCGAGTTACTATACTGTGACTTTTTTCATGGAATTTTTCGACATACTATACTATACATTTTTTTTCTCTAAATTTTTCGACATAATATACTATGTCTTTTTTTTCATGAAATTCTTCGACAAACTTTACTATGACTTTTTTTCTTGAAATTTGTCGACATACCATATTATGACTTTTTCATGAAATTATTCGACTTATTATACTGTGACTTTTTTTTGTGAAATTTTCGAAATAATATACTATGACTTTTTTTCATGAAATTTTTCGAAATTCTATACTAAGTTTTTTTCAGAAAATTTTCCATATTATACTATGACTTCTTTTCATAAACTTTTCGACATACTATACTATAACTTTTTTCTATAAATTTTTCTACGTACTATACTATGACTTTTTTTTCATGAAAATTTTCGACATACTATACTATGACTTTTTTTTTTTTTAAATTTCGACATAATATACTATGACTTTTTTTCATGAAATTTTTCGACTTATTATACTATGACTTTTTTTTCATGAAATTTTTCGAGTTACTATTCTATGACTTTATTTTCAGGAATTTTTTTGACATATTGCAATATGACTTTTTTTTATAAATCTTTCGTACTATGACTTTTTTTTAAATTTTCGACATACTATACTATGACTTTTTTTCATGAAATTATTCGAGTTACTATACTGTGACTTTTTTTTCATGAAATTTTTCGACTTACTATACTGTCACTTTTTTTCATGGAATCTTTCGACATACTATACTATGACTTTTTTTTTTTCATGAAAATCTTCGACATACTTTACTATGACTTTTTTCCATGAAATTTTTCAACGTACTATTCAATGAATCTTTTTTCATTATAAAACTTTTTTTTATAAAATTTTCGTACTATGACTTTTTTAAAAATTTTCGACATACTCTATCATGACTTTTTTTTCTTGAAATTGATCGACATAAAATTCTATTTTTTTTTCATAAAATTTTCGACATACTATACTGTGACTTTTTTTTCATAAAATCTTTCGACTTACTATACTGTCATTTTTTTCATGGAATTTTTCGACATACTATACTATGACTTTTTCATGAAATTTTCGACATACTATACTATAACTTTTTTCTTTAAATTTTTCGACATACTATAATATACATTTTTTTTTCTCTAAATTTTTCGACGTACTATACTATGTCTTTTTTTCATGAAATTCTTCGACAAACTTTACTATGACTTTTTTTCTTGAAATTTGTCGACATACTATACTATGACTTTTTCATGAAATTATTCGACTTATTATACTGTGACTTTTTTTTATGAAATTTTCGAAATAATATACTATGACTTCTTTTTCGTGAAATTTTCGAAATAATATATTATGACTTTTTTTCATGAAATTTTTTGAAATTCTATACTAAGTTTTTTTCATAAAATTTTCCATATTATACTATGACTTCTTTTCATAAACTTTTCGACATACTATACTATAACTTTTTTCTATACATTTTTCTACGTACTTTACTATGACTTTTTTTCATGAAAATTTTCGACATACTATACTATGACTTTTTTTTTTTTTTTAAATTTCGACAAACTATACTATGACTTTTTTTTTTTAAATTTCGACAAACTATACTATGACTTTTTTCTTGAAATTTTTCGACATACTATACATTTTTTTCTCTAAATTTTTCGACGTTCTATACTGAGTTTTTTTCATAAAATATTACATATTATACTATGACTTCTTTTCATAAACTTTTCGACATACTGTACTATAACTTTTTTCTAGAAATTTTTCGACGCACTATACTATAACTTTTTTTCATGAAATTTTCGACATACTATACCAAAACTTTTTTTCTTGAAATTTTTCGACGTACTATACTATGACTTTTTTTCATGAAATTTTTCGAGTTACTGCAATATGACTTTTTTTTATAAAATGTTCGTACTATGACTTTTTTAAAATTTTCGCCATACTATACTATGACTTTGTTTCTTTAAATTTTTCGACATACTATAATATACATTTTTTTTCTCAACATTTTTCGACATACTATACTATGTCTTTTTTTTCATGAAAATCTTCGACAAAATTTACTATGACTTTTTTTCTTGAAATTTTTCGCTGTACTTTACTATGACTTTTTTTTAATGAACATTTTCGACATACTATACTATGACTTTACTTGAAATATTTCCAACATACCATAATATGACTTTTTTTAATAAAATTTTCGTACTATGACTTTTTTAAAATTTTCGACATACTCTATCATGACTTTTTTTCATGAAATTTTTCGACATACTATACCATGACTGTTAAAAAAAAAAAAAAAAAAATTCAACATACTTTACCATGACTTTATTTTCAGGAAATTTTTCGACATACTACAATATGAATTTTTTTAATAAAATTTTCAAAATACTATACCATGACTTTTTTTCATGAAATTTTTCAATATTATATACTATGACTTTTTTTTATAAAATTTTCGTACTATAACTTTTTTAAAATTTTCGACATACTCTATCATGACTTTTTTTTCTTGAAATTTTTCGACATACTATTCTATTTTTTTTCATAAAATTTTCGACATACTATACTATGACTTCTTTTTCATGAAATTATTCGACTTACTATACTATGACTTTTTTTCGTGAAATTTGTCGACATATTATACTATGACTTTTTTTTCATGAAATTTTTCGAGTTACTATTCTATGACTTTATTTTCAGGAATTTTTTCGACATATTGCAATATGACTTTTTTTTATAAATTTTTCGTACTATGACTTTTTTTTAAATTTTCGACATACTATACTATGACTTTTTTTCATGAAATTATTCGAGTTACTATACTGTGACTTTTTTTTCATGAAATTTTTCGACTTACTATACTGTCACTTTTTTTCATGGAATCTTTCGACATACTATACTATGACTTTTTTTTTTTCATGAAAATCTTCGACATACTTTACTATGACTTTTTTTCCATGAAATTTTTCAACGTACTATTCAATGAATCTTTTTTCATTATAAAACTTTTTTTTATAAAATTTTCGTACTATGACTTTTTTAAAAATTTTCGACATACTCTATCATGACTTTTTTTTCTTGAAATTGATCGACATAAAATTCTATTTTTTTTTCATGAAATTTTCGACATACTATACTATAACTTTTTTCTTTAAATTTTTCGACATACTATAATATACATTTTTTTTCTCTAAATTTTTCGACGTACTATACTGTGTCTTTTTTTCATGAAATTCTTCGACAAACTTTACTATGACTTTTTTTCTTGAAATTTGTCGACATACTATACTATGACTTTTTCATGAAATTATTCGACTTATTATACTGTGACTTTTTTTTATGAAATTTTCGAAATAATATACTATGACTTCTTTTTCGTGAAATTTTCGAAATAATATATTATGACTTTTTTTCATGAAATTTTTTGAAATTCTATACTAAGTTTTTTTCATAAAATTTTCCATATTATACTATGACTTCTTTTCATAAACTTTTCGACATACTATACTATAATTTTTTTCTATACATTTTTCTACGTACTTTACTATGACTTTTTTTTCATGAAAATTTTCGACATACTATACTATGACTTTTTTTTTTTTTTTAAATTTCGACATAATATACTATGACTTTTTTTTTTTTAAATTTCGACAAACTATACTATGACTTTTTTCTTGAAATTTTTCGACATACTATACATTTTTTTCTCTAAATTTTTCGACGTTCTATACTGAGTTTTTTTCATAAAATATTCCATATTATACTATGACTTCTTTTCATAAACTTTTCGACATACTGTACTATAACTTTTTTCTAGAAATTTTTCGACGCACTATACTATAACTTTTTTTCATGAAATTTTCGACATACTATACCAAAACTTTTTTTCTTGAAATTTTTCGACGTACTATTCAATGAATCTTTTTTCATGAAATTTTTCTACATACTATACTATGACTTTTTTTCATGAAATTTTTCGAGTTACTGCAATATGACTTTTTTTTATAAAATGTTCTTACTGTGACTTTTTTAAAATTTTCGCCATACTATACTATGACTTTGTTTCTTTAAATTTTTCGACATACTATAATATACATTTTTTTTCTCAACATTTTTCGACGTACTATACTATGTCTTTTTTTTCATGAAAATCTTCGACAAAATTTACTATGACTTTTTTTCTTGAAATTTTTCGCTGTACTTTACTATGACTTTTTTTTAATGAACATTTTCGACATACTATACTATGACTTTACTTGAAATATTTCCGACATACCATAATATGACTTTTTTTAATAAAATTTTCGTACTATGACATGACTGTTAAAAAAAAAAAAAAAAAAATTCAACATACTTTACCATGACTTTATTTTCAGGAAATTTTTCGACATACTACAATATGAATTTTTTTAATAAAATTTTCAAAATACTATACCATGACTTTTTTTCATGAAATTTTTCAATATTATATACTATGACTTTTTTTTATAAAATTTTCGTACTATGACTTTTTTAAAATTTTCGACATACTCTATCATGACTTTTTTTTCTTGAAATTTTTCGACATACTATTCTATTTTTTTTCATAAAATTTTCGACATACTATACTATGACTTCTTTTTCATGAAATTATTCGACTTACTATACTATGACTTTTTTTCGTGAAATTTGTCGACATATTATAGTATGACGTTTTTTATAAAATGTTCTTACTATGACTTTTTTTTTTTTTAATTTCGACAAACTATACTATGACTTTTTTCTTGAAATTTTTCGACATACTATAGTATGACTTTAAAAAAAAAAAAAAATTCAACATACTATAGTATGACTTTTTTTCACAAAATGTTTCGACATACTATACTATGACTTTTTTCAAGGTCTTACCTGCTGGGCGCAGGGCTCCTCTAGCAGCACTCCCAGGCTTTGGGGTTTTTTCTGGTAGTAGGAGATCAGCTCTCCCAGGGTAGCGAAGGAGATCTTATCCGACACAAAGTACGCCCCGATGGTGGAGCGCTGGATCCTGAAGTGGTACACTTTCCCCTCACTCCGGGCTGCAAGAGGGAGAGGAGAGTTATAATGTGGAGACAAACTGTTTAAATACACAAAAAGTCACATCCTAAATAAACTGACTCATGAAATCTGATTATTTCTCCATTAGATGGAAAATGTGTGATTTCAGTCTTTTTCACAGCCTTAAAATTAATCTAGTTCAGTAGAAACATCAGACATCCTGAATGACAAGCAGAGTAGATGTCCAGGTTACAGACAGTATAACTCTTGTTTCAAGAGCATGTCAGCAATTATATTTAATGTGTATCATGCAAACACACACATACTGTATACACAGATAGAGGAACAGATAGATATACATTATGCAAATACACACATATGCACCACATGTAAAATGATTGTTATGTGATGTAAATACTGTAATTTTGATATGATCATGTCACATGAATGAGAATGTCACCATTTATGATGCACTCAATATGATGAGATGTTATGACCTGTTTAAGCAGAAAAGCCTCACCAGGGGTCATAATTATGGAGTTGGCTAGAAATCTTATATGCAACACATCTGTATCATGTTTTTGTGACCTGTTAAAATGTTTTTTTTGCATCGTCCCTGACCCCTGATATATAAACTAATAAATAAATAAATCCTTTGACTAAATCCACTTTAAAATATGTAAAACAAAGATTTTTATACAATCAAGAAATCTAATGAAAAAAAAATACCCGAACACTCAAAACTTTATCCAAACTTGCTCTGACGGAGGTCTTTTTTAAACAAAAGCTTATATAACACAGTACAGTATACAGTATGGGGAGTTTGCATTGGAAATACGTACAAAGAACAGATATGTTGAAGTATTTAATCCTCTTATCAACATGGGAGTGGACAAATATGCTGCTTTATGCAAATGTATGTATATATTTATTATTGTAAATCAATTAACAACACAAAACTATGACAGATATTGATCCAGAAACCCTCACAGGTACTGCATTTAGCATAAAACAATATGCTCCAATCATAACATGTCAAACTGCAGCCCAACAGGCAACAACAGCTGTCAGTGTGTCAGTGTGCTGACTTGACTATGACTTGCCCCAAACTGCATGTGATGATCATAAAGTGGGCATGTCTGTAAAGGGGAGACTCGTGGGTACCCATAGAACCCATTTACATTCACTGATCTGGAGGTCAGAGGTCAAGGGACCCCTTTGAAGATGGACATGACCGTTTTTCCTCGCCAAAATGTAGCACTAGTTTGGAGCGTTATTTAACCTCCTTCGCAACAAGCTAGTATGCCATGGTTGGTACCGATGGATTCATCAGGTTTTGTAGTTTCATATGATACCAGTATCTTTTAGCCCACTACAGCTTAACATTGCTATTGCATTAAATTTGACAGCCCTTTTAAAAACAAGGCAAAAGTGAGCATGGCTCATATACCCCCGATCACTGCTTGACCCCTGCTAAAGTAGTTGAGTTCTGCTCCGGAAACAAAAGTGTGACACGCGAACGGACGGACAGACGGAAGGATGGATTGACGGACGGACGGACAGACAAGTGGAACGCTTTATACCCCAACTACGTTGCTGTAATCGCACTAAAGACATCGACACATACATACAGCTTTAAATATCAAAGAAGTGAAGTTGCATCAGATACTGACTGCAGCATCCAAACATGTAGAAACAGGAGATACAGACATGAGGTTAGTCCTCACAGAAAAACACAAACTATATTATTACTCGCTCAAACAACAAGAACACGGTCGTATTTATACGACAGTAAATCAGACAGGATGTGTGTAATCGTGCCGTACAACAGAAGGTGTGGTCTGTTCTGCCTTCACTCTCAGGCACACAGAGAGCACTGATGATGCATATTTCAGGAGGACTAGCTCACTGAAAACTCAACGTCTAACTGCAGCATTTTCCCTCCGGGACCTGGAGGACCTTGAAGAACAGAGGAGGGGGGGAGGGGAGAGAGGGAGGAAGTGGACGGAGGGATGGAGAGGAAAAGATGCAGAAGATGGTGAAGCCAGAGGGCGAACAGAAAAGAGGAGCAGAGAGAGAGAGAGAGAGATGAGCTGGAGGTGATGAAGAGGAGAGAGAGAGAGAGGCTTTAAATCTCAGGAGGTCCATGAGAGAACGGGCTCAGGGCTCATTCAGAAAAGGCTTCCAAATGTAGGTTACTACTAAAGACACGAAACTCTCCGCTCTAGAAAACACTCCAGCTAATAATCTCACTTCTTCTATCAACGAGCTCCAGTTTCATTTCAGAAAACAAAACAGAAACGTCTGACAGTTAGTCGACAACTTTCAGAGTTCAACATTTTGGTAATATGCTTTTTTCTTTTTGAGAGTTAGATGAGAAAAATCAATCTCACATCTGTCGGTCTAGTTTTTTGCGGTGTGTCCCTCACCGACGGCTCTAGTCTGCCCATATCGGAGTTTTTACGGCCGATTCAGCGTGTCGAATCGACGGCGGAGCTCGTCGGTGAGAGAAATCACTCCGATTGGCTGTTCAGCTTTAACGAATCAGTGTACGACAAGAGAAACGGAAGTGAGGAAAACAAGCCAACGATTAACGTCAAGAGGACAAACACAGAAGACTCTTCTCATTGTTCATCTTGAATGAAGCTAAGTGGTGAGTGAGAGTGGTGAGAAAACGGTCGGCAGACGCCGCTTTGTACCATTATTCTGTCTTTCAGAGGTTGTAGCGGGCTCTGTTTTCAAGCTATACCACGCTAGCTTGTCGGCAAGAATGCCAATTAACGCTATGAAGTTACGGTAAATTTAGGCGAGGAAAAACTCTCATGGCCATCTTCAAAGGGGTCCCTTGACCTCTGACCCCCAGATATGTGAATGTAAATGGGTTCTATGGGTACCCACGAGTCTCCCCTTTACAGACATGCCCACTTTATGATAATCACATGCAGTTTTTTTACATAAAGTCTAAATGGATGTGTTTAGCACGCTGGATTTAACATGTGAGGGTGCAGGTCGTATCCACGACGACACTCCAACGTTTTAGACTTCCTCGTTTCGGCTCGCTGCGGTTTGTTTTGGTTGACGGATACGGAACGGATATGACGTCACGTTGCTCAGACTACAAAAATAAAAGCGGTAACTTCCTTCTACCTCCACATAGAGTCAGATGAAGCAAATAACATTACTGAACTGATTTTTTTCACCCGTCGTACGTATGCAGACATAAACGGCTCATTCTAAGGTAACGAAAACACAATTCTTATCAGGGGATTATTCACTAAAGAAAACATACTTATTAATATTATATTCTATTATAATCAGGTTCACAGCAGCTACATAAACAAGACGGAGCTAAAGAAGTCAGAACGGGATTGAAAAGGGAAGTGAACTAAATAAAGAAGACAGGATGAGTGGAAAGAGAAAGAAAATACAAGAAGAAAGAGGTGGCTGCTGATGGATGGATGGAGGGATGGAGGGATGGAGGGAGGGATGGACGGAGGGATGGAGGGAAGGAGGGATGGAGGGATGGAGGGAGGGAGGGATGGAGGGAGGGATGGACGGAGGGATGGACGGATGGGCGGTGCCACCTACCAGAGATCGTGTACTCGTCACTGTGACTCTCACTGATGCGAACCAGGAAGGAGCCATCTTTGTTTTGGGACGCCAGCAGCAGCTTCTCAGCTTTCACCCGGTTTATGTTCCCGTAGTACCACCTGCACAGAGGACAGAGGACGGGGGACAGAGGACAAGATGGAGGGACGAAGGAATGATCAGACGTTTAACACAAAGAACAGCACAATCACCATGAATAGAAACATAAATGAATGATTGAATGAAAGGATGAATGAAAGGAGTGTGAACAAAGAGAAGAAGAATGTGTTACATGCAGAAGCCCACACACACACACACACACACACACACACACACAGGTCACATGGTGCACATAGCAAGCTGTCAGACAGTCACAGAGTGACGAAGGGGAACGTTTCACTAACTGGTCCGGTCAGTTCTAACAGCAGCAGCGTCCTGGAGCCCCACTGATGCATGATGGGACACATTCACCACAATACATGAAAGTACACATTTCAGATATCTATTTCCAATTCATGCTACTTTATACTTCTACTGCACTACATTTATCCCACAGCTGTAGGTACACATTTAGATTTTACAAACAAAACATATGAAAACTTGGAAGATATGATGCTTTATATTTTAATATTAAACTACCCAACAGTATTTAAAATGTAGGGGTGGGAAAACAAAATCAATTCAACGAAGTATCATGTTTTTTTTATGATTTTGAAATGTTTTAATGCCAGAATCGATATATCTGCTTCATCTGAGTCTCTGTGGAGGTAGAAGGAAGGTACCACTTTTATTGTGGTAGTCTGAGTAACGTGACGTCATATCCGTTCCGTATCCGTCAACCAAAACAAACCTCAGAGAGTCTAAAACGTTGGAGGGTCGTCGTGGATACGACCTGCACCCTCCCATGTTAAATCCAGCGTGGTAAACACTACACATCCAGTAAAGGATGGAAACACTTTGGGTTTCACACATTGACAGGAAAAGCAGAGCTAGACAGAGCAGAGCTAAAGCTGCATGCTAACTCTGTCACGGACAGGAATCGTTATCGTATGGCGGTAACGTGGCGGTGGAGCCGGCCGTCGCTTTCGTCTCCGTGGTAAAATGGGCCGACGCTACGACTGTAGAGCACCCAGATACTGACATCTGTGTTCTCTGCATTGAAACGGCCCCGATGGAGCTGACCATGGATGGATAAAGAGAACGAGCTGACGGGAGAGCTAGAGACCACCTTGGAGAAGTTAGAGGAAGTAGACACGTGGGACTACGTCAGCTTTTCAAAATAAGGCGTTAACAAAGGGAACTGTATATACAAAATACATCTATGGAAATCAGATTGATGGATTATATTCACCAGAAGTATAAAACATTACATGTCCCTTATAAATTAAAAAGAAAACCCCACTAATCTGTGAGGGAAATGTTTTGGGAGGTTATTTTGGTGTCAATACAAAACGTCCCAACAGGCCCCACTCTCCCCTACTTTTACTGGAGTAATACTTCCTCCACCACTGATACCATAAATACATCCAGTGTTTATATACTGTATAACAGTGACTACTTTGGAGGGGTGTATTATTCAGAAGCTTGTTGCTGAGTGCTGCCTGTTTGCTCAGATACAGAAACTAACCGACCTTTATTTACTCTCCGTTATCAGGAGGGCGTGTCGCCTCTGAACGCCGCTCAGGTTTCACCCACAGAAACTACAAGCAGCTACTCAAGAAACAGCAGAGACCTGATAGACTCCAGAAATATTCTACTCTAGTGATACATTCAACGTACAAAAATCTAAAACTACTGTGGAGATAAAGTACCAGCACTAGAAGTTTCTAATATGGGAATATTACAGGGATACTAGAGGAGTACATCGATTACTCAATCAACAGGAAGTTGTCATTTTTCAAGCAAAAATGCTAACTTACTGCTGTTTTATATCACTTCATATTTTATATTTTTTGTATTTTGTACGATTGTTCTGATAAAACATGTTATTTCATGATGTCATCTTGGAGTTTTTCAGCATTATCTGACGTTTTATAGACAAAAATGATTCATTGATAATAAACTAATCAGCAGATTGACCGACTATGAAAATAATTAACTAAAAATACTATGAAGCTACTATAAGTCCATTGGTGTAGGTCACATAATACTAATAATTATTGAGTACCATATCATAGGAGCTTCGTCACAGGAGAAAAGTTTGCCCGACCTTAAAATGACTAATTGAAACTGGTTTTAAAACAAACAAACACAACTCAGTGTAGGAGACGATGAAGAACGTTTACCTTAACACACATCCTGTAGAAGTATATTTCCACAAAAACACAAATTCTCATATCATACACCGTGAAAAGATGGCGCTTTGTTTGTCAGGAAACTGACGGTGTGTAATAAATGTAGATATTTTTAGGGCCGTCTGAGTTAACACAAATATGTTTTAAATTTATTTAACACATTAACGCAACTTGTGTTTTTTAGGTTGTAGCGGGTTCAGTTTTAAAGCTAGAGTGAAGATCCTGGTATCATCTGAAACTACGGATGCACCGATACCGATATCGGGTATCAGGTCCGATACTGTGCTCATGTACTCGTACTCGCAAAACGGCTCCGATACAACGGCACCGATACCACTTTATGGTGGCGGGATCCGACCTCAGCCGTCACGCGCCGGCCCTCACTCTTATTTTTGCCACGGGGTTTTGCTTGCACCCTCTGACTCGTGCGTGCGTTAGACTCCTTGGTCCGTGTTGCAAGACGGGTCGGGTGGGTTGCAGACATCGCCGCAGACCCCTGGCGCCTTTTACGTGGACCGAGCCCTGCCCTGGAGGCACGACACGGTTGGGACGCACTGAGGACAGTCCGCCCCGGTCAACAGTCGCACCGGGAGCAGGGTGCCCGGTACTCGATATCGGCGAATACCCAAATGTAAGTACTGCTGGCATCGGTGCATCCCTACATGAAACTATAAAACCTGAAGAATCCATCAATTAAATAACGCTCCAAACTTACGCTAAATTTTAGCGAGGAAAAACTGTCATGACCATTTTCAAAGGGGTCCCTTGACCTCTGACCTCCAGATCATTGAATGTAAATGGGTTCTATGGGTACCCACGAGTCTCCCCTTTACAGACATGCCCACTTTATGATAATCACATGCAGTTTGGGGCAAGTCATAGTCAAGTCAGCACACTGACACACTGACAGCTGTTGTTGCCTGTTGGGCTGCAGTTTGCCATGTTATGATCTGAGCATATTGTTTTATGCTAAATGCAGTACCTGTGAGGGTTTCTGGATCAATATCTGTCATTGTTTTGTGTTGTTAATTGATTTACAATAATAAATATATACATACATTTACATAAAGCAGCATATTCGCCCACTCCCATGTTGATAAGAGGATTAAATACTTGACTAATCTCCCTTTAAGGTTCATTTAGAACAGATAAAAAATGTGCGATTAAATTTTTCTTTTCCACTTTTTGCTGTAAAAAATGCCCCTGGGTGTAATTCACATGGTCTGCTCCTTTCTGTTCATATCAGACAAACCAGAAGGTTCATTTGACTTTCCCTTAAAAAAACAGTGAGAAGTTATCTAACAGTAAAGATAAACACTCAGTTACCAGTTTATTAGGAACACTTAGCTAAAGCTAATCCCTTCATGAAGGTTATCATGTTCTAGTTCAGAGACGCTGATTTAACTGCGAGGTCATGATGGAGGCTGCAGTTTGTGCTGTTGAGCTTTATACTCAGAGATGGTTTTAATATTTAGTCTTTTCTTATTAATATAAATGGGGTGGACACAACAATAGTATAAAAGCCTCTCAGTATGTTGCTGTAGGTGTGCTTTGAAGCTGAGCTTATCTCCGTACAGGAATGTAACAGTGATGCTGGAGGAGATAACAAACAGACTGGATTATCAGAAGAACACCGGTGCTTTCATCTTTTTGGTTGCTATTTAAAAACTGGCACACATTTGATTTTTAAAATAGTTTCTGTCACGGTCCGATGTTCATCACCGGAACAAAGTATAGAGCTTCAACGTATTAAAGCTGCAAGCAGCGATGAACGGGCCCTCGCCGCTTCGTGCACGTCAGGGGGGTACTTTCGGGACGCCGATTGACGCAGCCCTACATTTCTGTGACCATCGGACACTGTTAAACAAGTTAGATGTTATTTCCTGCGTGGATCGAGTGGCACAGGAAATGACGTATTGCAGATTTTGCACAACTTCCTGTGTACACTATGTGGCGCTAAACATGCATTATGTTGCTCATTATCAAGTGTAGATCACACTATGTAAATATCATGTAAATCGCATGATGTTTGTCACATAACGCTGACTTCCTGTTGCCAGTAGGTGGCGCTGCGACTGTGAGTCAATATTGTCATGTAGATGTCCTCAGGCCTGAACTCTTATGTAGTAGGTCAAGTTTGGGGCAGATTGGACCAAGTACACTCAAGTTATAACAGTTTGTTGTTCAATGGCGAATCATGTAAATTCTCCGCCACGCCACGTCAACGCCGTTTTATGAAAACTCACGATTTGAATAAATTTTCATCACAAATGTCTTCAGATTGTACTGACCAAATCTGAAGTCAATCGGGTTAAATCTGTAGGAGGAGTTCGTTAAAGTACAGAGCCTGGAAATAGCCAAAAATACACAAAAAATTCATACAAAAATTCAAAATGGCCGACTTCCTGTTGTGTTTAGAGCATGGCCCCGAAAGACTTTTTTTAAAGTCTACATGTGATACATGTGCCGACCAAATTTCGTACATCTAGGTGAAATGTACTGCGAGGGCTGCTTTGTTGAAATTTTGTAGGGGGCGCTATCGAGCAACCTTGCCATACCCACGAGAATCTTATCAGATAACATATTTTAACACTTTAAATGCCAAGTTTCCTTTGTTTGCTAGCATCAAAAACAACTTCCTGTTTCATGGCGAAAGATGCGTCGCCACGGCAAGCACGTTCAACAAAAGCTTCGCCGTCTGGCATCGCGAACATCTTAACGTCACGCTGACTAAGTTTAAGTTGGATCTGGTTAACTTTCGAAGAGTAGTATGCCAAAATACAGCGAGCGTAACTTCCTGTTGCCAGTAGGTGGCGCTATAACTATGATTCAACAGGAATCAGTGATGTTATTATTGCTATCTGGTGCTCAGTGTTGTGTTCGAGGACAGTGGGACATGTGGAGTCCTGAGCACAGACGGAGCTCTGTGCTGAAACATGATGATTCCCTGCAGGCTGGATGAATAATGGAGGACGTGCAGCTGCAGCCTCGCGGCTACTTTTAGCTCCCGTCTGGTTCAACAGCAGCAGACGCTGTTTGTTTGTTTTACCTCAGAACATTTGTGTTCAACTTTGCTTTGGATGCCAGAAGGATGACAGGAGGTTACGTTTCTATGAGTATAAACAACAGACCAATATATGCAATATTAATAATATCATATCCAAAGGGCAGGTTACACCTCCTCAAATATGAATGCTTTTGGTTTCTGGGACAGGAAATTCAATATTTTGGGTTTCGGACTCTCGGTTGGACAAAACCAGCTGTTTGAATTTGTCAACTTGGGTTTTGGGAAAATGGTTATTTATTTTCTCCATTTTCAGTAGTGGTGTAAGAAAATATCGAAAAAACATTGAATATGGCTAAATAGTCTATATGCAAAGATTAACGCTGTATGTGTCCTCTCAAAGTATGGTGTGTCTTTATACTGATAGTTTTCCTAAAATTAGATTTTTTAAAAATCGCATTATATTGACTCATGACCCCTGTATCATGATGCGCATCGTATCTCCAGATTCTTCACGACACTGGTAGGCAGAACTGGCACTTCTACATTTTACTCCTTGGTGTACCACAACTTTTTCTTGCGTATCGGAACTTCTCACAAGCAGCCGGTACTCTGCTCTGCCCGCTCCACATCAGCTTCTCTGAGATTCATAAGGCAGTTTGGTTTTATCACCGTAGCAACAGCAACAACAACAACAACAACAACAACAACAACAACAACAACAACAACATATCATCACAATGAGACAACATACACACAAACATTATCACATACCAAAATACTAAAAAAAAGGTGAAACACTGAAGTACCAAAATGTTAAAAGTGTTACACCATTACCATATTATTATTCTCTTATTGTTGCTAACTTTGCTCTCAAAGTGCACCAGATTAAAGCATTTAACTTTAAAATATAGCTAACAACGGGGTAGGGTGAATAGTCCTGGATTTTTTCATATTGTAATATAAATATATTTTGAAAAAAAAATATTGCAATGTCAGTTCGTTCGGCCCTAATCTGTACATTAAAAGCGCTCTGTTTATTTTAATGTGAAAGTGCAATAAAAATATCTAAAATCAGTGAATCATCAATGTTGATCGATATAATCGTGATTATTCCATTTTCATGCAATATCACTGTTCATTGTGTGCAATATTTCTTCCTTTTCTGTTTTATAGCTTACTTTTTAAAAATATTTTTATCCTTTTTTATTTTACTTATCTTATTTACTCATTCTACTAAATGTATCTTAATTTATTGTCAATCTATTAGGCACTGGTGCTAGAAATAGTACTTTATTATAATTTTGGACACAATCATGCAGCACTAATTTCAAACGAAATAAAACAAGTAAATCAATTAAACAGTCGGCCAAATGGAGACTTAGAAACAGTAAATTAATAGTAAATAAAAAATAGTAAATAAAAATAGTAATTTCAATAGTAAATCAATTATCAAAAAAGTTGCCAAACTTTTTTGATAATTGATAATTAACAAAACTCTTTTGATTGATGAACCAAATAATCGACTAATGTTTCACCTAAAAATAATTTAAATTAGACTTCAGCTGTAGAAATCTCTCAGGAAGTCACATCAGGTCAAATTCTATCATTTCTCTACAGGATACTGAGAGCAGATTCAGCCTTTCAGTGGAGACACATCATGAGTTCATATCATATTTTGATATCAACACTAGAAAGTCTTTAACAGCAGAGAAGGTCAAAACCTCGGTCAGCTTCTGTCCCCAGAATCACGTCCCCGTAGACAGAGACCATTTCTTTATAAACGTCACCTCCCTGTATAAAATGACCTGTGGTGACCTCTAGGATAATCACAGCCTCATCAAACTAGAGACCTAGAGCATTCAGAGGATGCATGGATCAAACTAGAGACCTAGAGCATTCAGAGGATGGATGGATCAAACTAGAGACCTAGAGCATTCAGAGGATGGATGGATCAAACTAGAGACCTAGAGCATTCAGAGGATGGATGGATCAGACTAGAGACCTAGAGCATTCAGAGGATGATGGATCAGACTAGAGACCTAGAGCATTCAGAGGATGATGGATCAGACTAGAGACCTAGAGCATTCAGAGGATGGATGGCTTTGGACATTTGTCAGACTTTTTTTCGTACTTTTTGGGACATTTTTTCATATACTTCTATCATAATGTTCATATATAATATATAATGTGAATAGTTTCACCTTCTGTCTCTTTAAATGTGTCTTCTAGTCTTCTGCCTGTCCCTTATTATGATATATTGAGGCAACCTTTGACAGCAGGTGAAGCCTCAGCACCGAATAGAAGCAGGTGAAACACTGAATAGAATCAGGTGAATAGAAGCAGGTGTATAGAAGCAGGTGTAACAGTGAATAGAAGCAGGTGAATAGAAGCAGGTGAATAGAAGCAGGTGAATAGAAGCAGGTGTAACAGTGAATAGAAGCAGGTGAATAGAAGCAGGTGTATAGAAGCAGGTGTAACAGTGAATAGAAGCAGGTGAATAGAAGCAGGTGAATAGAAGCAGGTGTAACAGTGAATAGAAGCAGGTGAATAGAAGCAGGTGAATAGAAGCAGGTGAATAGAAGCAGGTGTAACAGTGGATAGAAGCAGGTGAAACAGTGGATAGAAGCAGGTGAATAGAAGCAGGTGAATAGAAGCAGGTGTAACAGTGAATAGAAGCAGGTGAAACAGTGGATAGAAGCAGGTGAATAGAAGCAGGTGAATAGAAGCAGGTGAATAGAAGCAGGTGAAACAGTGAATAGAATCAGGTGAATAGAAGCAGGTGTAACAGTGGATAGAACCCTGAGTAACCAGAGACCAGAGGAGCTGCGGGTCGAACAGGACTCTTACTTGTGTTTGGCGAACTCGTCCTGCAGCAGAGCCACGTAGTTGGCCGGTATCAGACCGGACTGCAGAGATCCGGTGAGTTTCTTGGCCAGCACGAAGTCTCCCCGCTGCTCGAGCACCGACAGCTTGTCTCCCTCCTTCACCGTCAGCTCGTCGTCGCTTCGGGCCACGAAGTCGAACAGCGCCGCGTAGAGCTGCACCGGCCGCTTCTTGGGCGCCGGGACGCGGATGTCTCCGGACACGGTGCGGAGCTCCGCGGCCGGGTTGGAGATCACATGCTGCGGGTTAGTGGAGGCGGTGTTGGTGGTGGTCGGGTAGCGGAAGTCCGGCCAGATGCAGTTCCACAGCCGGCTGAAACACGGCATGCAGGACCGGCAGCAGCTCTCCATCTCCGGGACATGAAGCAGCGGCACGGAGCGGAGGTTAGTCCAGGTTATTACCGATCAATCGATGATCGATCAGACGGTTCAGGCTTCCTCTCGGCCTCTCAGAGAGCAGCCGGTCTCTCCTCCTCTTCCTCTGGCTGGACGCATTCTGCACCGCCAGCAGCAGCTCTGAGCTGGATCAGCCGGACGAACCGGTTCGTTCTGTTCACATCACGGATCGGAGCTCCGCTGCAGTGCGCACCGCGGCGGGAACGCGGAAACGGATCCGGAGCAACAGAGGAGACCGGCCCCTAACCAAGACCGGTCGGTTCTCTGGAGGAACCGGAGGAAACATCAATGATCCACAGTGATGAGCTGCAGCGGCTCCGGGGGAAGGTGGAAGGAGGTGGAGGTAGAGGAAGGTGGAGGTGGAAGGTGGAGGTGGAAGGTGGAAGAAGGTGGAGGTGGGGGAGGAGGAGGAGGAAGGTGGAGGAAGAAAGTGGAGGTGGAAGGTGGAGGAGGAAGGTGGAGGAAGAAAGTGGAGGTGGAAGGTGGAGGAGGAAGGTGGAGGAGGAAAGTGGAGGTGGAAGGTGGAGGTGGAAGGTGGAGGAGGAAAGTGGAGGTGGAAGGTGGAGGTGGAAGGTGGAAGAAGGTGGAGGAAGGGGAGGAGGAAGGTGGAGGAAGAAAGTGGAGGTGGAAGGTGGAGGAGGAAAGTGGAGGTGGAAGGTGGAAGAAGGTGGAGGAAGGGGAGGAGGAAGGTGGAGGAAGAAAGTGGAGGTGGAAGGTGGAGGAGGAAGGTGGAGGAGGAAAGTGGAGGTGGAAGGTGGAGGTGGAAGGTGGAGGAGGAAAGTGGAGGTGGAAGGTGGAGGTGGAAGGTGGAAGAAGGTGGAGGAAGGGGAGGAGGAAGGTGGAGGAAGAAAGTGGAGGTGGAAGGTGGAGGAGGAAGGTGGAGGAGGAAAGTGGAGGTGGAAGGTGGAGGTGGAAGGTGGAAGAAGGTGGAGGTGGGGGAGGAGGAGGAGGAAGGTGGAGGAGGGTGGAGGAGGAAGGTGGAGGTGGGGGAGGAGGAGGAGGAAGGTGGAGGAAAGTGGAGGAAGGTGGGGGTGGAAGGTGGAAGGTGGACTAGGAAGGTGGAGGAGGTGGATGAAGGTGGAGGTGGGGGAGGAGGAGGAAGGTGGAGGAAGGTGGAGGAAGGTGGAGGAGGAGGAAGGTGGAGAAAGGGGAGGAAGGTGGAGGAAGGTGGAGGAAGGGGAGGAGGAAGGTGGAGGAAGGTGGAGGAAGGTGGAGGAGGAGGAAGGTGGAGAAAGGTGGAGGAAGGTGGAGGAGGAGGAAGGTGGAGAAAGGGGAGGAAGGTGGAGGAAGGGGAGGAGGAAGGTGGAGGAAGAAAGTGGAGGTGGAAGGTGGAGGAGGAAGGTGGAGGAAGAAAGTGGAGGTGGAAGGTGGAGGAGGAAAGTGGAGGTGGAAGGTGGAGGAGGGAGGTGGAGGTGTGTAGAAAAGTTTGTGTTTGGCGCCCCTTGCTCCTGATGACGTCACACACCTGAGGACGGAAGAGGAGGAGGCTGCTAATGGGTGTGTGCATACCTGTTTGGCACGTGGACAGTTTCCCCTGAAGGTTGTTTTGTTGAGTAAATAGAATAGAAATAGAGTAGAGTAGAACAGAAAGCTTTATTGTCGTTGTATTAAATAGATGGAGATTCACAGTTTCCATCTCTGGACTAAAGACTAAACGAGGCAGATAAAACACCTAACAGGTAAAACACACAGTTATAAAGAAATCAAACAGGTAGAGTAGATGTAATAAATATAAACAGAAGAGTTACACTAGAAGTATAAAATATAAGATAGATGTAATGTAAACAGGTAATTGTAAAATAGGAGGTAGAGTAGATGTAATAAATAAAATGTAGACAGAGGTAGTAGCTCTTGAGGTGTAGATGCATTGAAGGATATATTGCACAGCTCTATTGTTAGTTCAGTCTTCGTACGGCCGGCGGTGGAGTCGGTTTGACCAGTTCTACTGTTGTTATTAATCTTTGTTACAGCAAACATTGAGCCTAATTTGGAGCGTTATTTAACCTCTTCCTGACAAGCTACCATGACCGGGCTGGTACCAATGGATTCCTCAGTTAACTAGTTAGCTCATCATTTCTGCAGCGTACAGATCAGTACCAGCCGTTCACCTCAGAGGAGGATGAGCTGAGCTCCACATATAAAACCTAAATCATGAAGAGTTTCAACAACACTCATCATCACGTTGTTCTTCAGGCATCATTAGACTTGAATGGTGGAGCAGCTCTAAATGATTTTGTTGAGACACACAAACCAAAGTGTGATTTAAATGATGACCCTCATTTAAAAGAAGGGACCAGTCGACATAATCAATCCCAGAGCAGGTTCATCTGGGGACACGATGTCAGAAGGTTCCAGTCCAACTGATTACCTCAGCAGGTGATCTGCTGATGAGTTCACCCCTCTTTAATGGGAGAAAAGAAGAAGAAGAAACTAAATTCTGATGCACACATCTGCTTTTACATTTTATATTTTGGACTTTTATTGTGAAATGTCGGACAAATTGACCTCAAATTGTTGTTTAAATGAAACCGTGAGAGAAGTTTAGAGGTGAAGGGTCTCATATGTGAAACATGACGAGGTCACAGGTTTACACGTCCACAATGGATTGTATTCTGTAAGCCTAGATGTGCTTTAAATGTTAAATCTTTGATATTTTTCAACCATACATTCCCGTGTTTTTGTGTCTGAGTGACTGATGGGGACAACAATTTTTGAAATTGGTCCAGTATTGAGGGAGAACGCTGCAGCCGCCAGCCACTGAACGCAACCCGGTCTCCCGGCGTATAAATACCAAGACATTACAGACATTTTAGCCTTTTAGCGTGTCAGTCATACGTCACGTAAACGTCTACAGTTAGTAGCAGTAGTAACTTAATTAGGGTAAGGGAAAACATCATGGTTGGGCTTAAAATAAGTACGTAAACTAAGTAAAACCTGTACGGAAATAATGTAACATCTATGGAAAACACGTCACAAACGTCACTAACGTAACAAAACAAAACACCGGTCGATACCGGTCTTGAAGACGAGTCTCCTGGTTAAAAGTCCTGTGTTTGTTAGTAAACCAACGTTGCCCGATTTGACATCACAGCCCATTCAGTGGCGGCCGTCTGCAGCGTTCTCCCTCACAACTGCACCCTTTTAAAAAAAATACTAAAACATGAGAAAGTAAGGTCCAAGGTAACAAATACCAAAGTTATCCTTTAATGTAAAGTAACTACAGCTGTTGAATAAATGCAGTAAAATGAGCAATATTTCCCTCTGAAACATGGCGGAGTAGAAAGTAACAGTAAAAGAAAATATCTAAATTGTCCTTGTGTTTCTCTTTATTTTATTTATTTATTTATTTATTATTATCATTATTATATTTTTTACTTTTTTTCCCTATTAATTTTTTTATTTATTTTTGTTTATTATTATTCCTATTTTATTTTTTTATTCTTTTATTTCTATTTTCTAACTTTATATCTAATTTTTATTTTATTTATTTTTTATTTATTTATCCATTTATTTATTTTTTATTTTTCAATTCCTTTTCTATATTTATCTTCTCTCCTAATATAAGTATAATTTATATAACTTTATATAACCTCCCCTTCTCTACACACCCAGCCTTCATATAGCCTCCCCTTCTCTAGACTCCTCCTCTGGTGATTCAGGTGACTCTGCTCCCTCTACCTCGTCTCACAGGATCGACTGCAGGCTGGAGATTTTTCAAGCATCATTGTTGTCTTAAAACGTGACTGTGCTGAACGACTGGACCTGTTGAAAGGAAATAAAAAGAAGTTACAAAAAAATTGTCCTTGTGTAAATGTATCTATCTATCTATCTATCTATCCATCTATCTATCTACTATTCATCTATCCATCCATCCATCCATCCATCCACCTATCTATTCATCTATTTATCTATCTATCTATCTATCTATCTATCTATCTATCTATCTCTATCTATCATCCATCCATCCACCTATCTATCTACCTATCTATCCATCTATCTATCTACTATTCATCTATCCATCCATCCATCCATCCATCCACCTATCTATTCATCTATCTATCTATCTATCTATCTATCATCCATCCATCCATCCATCCACCTATCTATCTATCTATCTATCTATCTATCTATCTATCTATCATCCATCCATCCATCCATCCATCCATCCATCTATCTGAGTGATAAAGGTGATGCTTCAGTGTGGAGTATGAAAGAAGAGGCGTATCTCTGTCTGATAGATAGCACACTGTTTTATTAGTATATTTAGCTTTGTGACGTACAGCTCGGGAGAAAACAAAAAAAAAACAAAAAAAATTAAAATGGTCACAATTTTTTTTTTAAGTCCAGAAACATTTCAGCCTTAGCAGTGACATCACACAAAACAAAGCTCAGTTTTTCGATCATTGGTTTCTTTGTCATGGACCAGAGTGATATGTTCTCGTTATTGGGCTCGACAAACACGCCCGCACCGTACCGTAACGTACCGTACCGTACCGTACCGTACCATACACCGTACCATACCGTACCGTACCGTTCACCGTACACCGTACACCGTTCACCGTACACCGTACACCGTACACCGTACACCGTACCGCTCCAACGGAGTCAACAAACAGAAAATAATAACCTTACGCTTCTTTTTTTTTTTTTTTCCTCGATCGTTTACGTTGCTTCACATATATTATCAACACTTTTCTAAAGAATCAAAATATTTAGCCACAGGTACTGGAAAAAAGGTATCCACTGTTATATATAATAATAATAATAATAATAAACACAATAAATATAAAAAGAATTTCTGATATAATTTATATGGTATCAAAGAGAGAGGGAAATGGGCCTTCAGTTAGACGTGTTTTTACAAAAGTGATGTCCTTTGTTTGTTTCTTCCTGAGGTTGAAGTTTTTGTCTTCTGCAGTTTAAAGTTTTGCTAAATATACTAATAGACTAAAGAGACCCGACACGCCGGGTCCGTCATGGCTTATCATTCACTGAGGAATCATCTCCGCCCCGATCGCGGTCGCACCCAGTGGAGGGGCGTCGTGGCCCCACTGTGATTTTTGTGTGCTGTGGAGTTAGCCGAGAGGTCAAAGGTCAGCGCCCTCTGAGCCAAACAAACACAGCTCGACCCCCCCCACCCGCCTCCCTACCCCCCCCCCACCCCTCCCACCCAAAACAATCGGTTTTGTCCGGGGACGCCAGCTTTTCAATTTCAGCCGTTTCTTCACCGAAGCACAGAAGTTAAATTCTCTGAACTGAAACTAGCTGTTAGCATTCCTCATTGAAACATAGGTGCACCGTTAGCACAAATGCTAACAAGGCATTTCTAACAGGATGCTTAAAAAAACAAAACAAAAAATGTAAGCAGGTGAAGAAAGACTGAAAGTGTCGACGCGTCCCCTCGTGCGACAGGCTTATGTGTGAAATGGTGATAATTGTGTTTTTTAGACGCAGTCCCATTTCCCTTCAGTGTGTCAGGAAGTTAACTGAAAACAGGGATGGATGGATGGATGGATGGATGGATGGATGGGGGGGGGGATAGAGAGATGACGGGAAAAACAAAACAAACCAGAAAGAATCGCAAAAATCTGTACATGTAAACATCACACTTCCACTGAGTCAAATCATGAGGAGAATACAGGTTTCACATTGGTATTACTGGAGGAGCTACGAAGCCCCCGGCGGAGGAAATCAAGACAATCAAAGAGTCCGGTAACAAAGTCGGGCGAAGACAGAAAGAGAAAATCAATGAAGGAATCTAAAGCACCGAAGAGGAACAGAATAAAAATAAAAAAAACAGTAAAACGGCTCTGGAAGCCATTTTTTTATTTTTTTTATTTCGACAGTAGCTGTTGAGCTGATAGAAAAATAAAAAAAGGTCCATTACTTTTTCTTACTTTTACTTTTTAAATGTGTGTGTGTGTGTGTGTGTGTTGAGCTATAGATCTGACCAGACTGGCTCAAGAAGTGTGTGTGTGATGGTTTTAGGGACCCGACCGGCATCACAGCTCGTCTGATGGTTTCAGGTTTGAGTCTATAGAAGCTTCCCTGATTCCTCTCAATGGATTCAATAAATCTGCAGCATCAGATTAAGTCGGAAACTCCAGATATCTGAGACTTTAAAATGATTCTGAGGTCATGCTCTCTGTTATCTTTTAAAGGAATAGTTTGACATTTTGTGAAACAAGTTTATTGACGAGATTTAGACGAGAAGATCGATACCACTCTCATGTCTGATATTGGTATCAATCAATCTAACTCTCGGCAGGAAAGTGAATTTCCCCAAAATGTTTATCCCTCTAATGACCTGAGGAGGTTCGGATTCTGATTTTCTTCACACTCGTCATCTTTAAACGTGCAAAAGTTAAACTAAAATAAAATCCAGGGATTAGATGTTTTTTCCACCAACATTATGAATTAAGCATTAAGAGAAATAAAACTAAACAGTTAAATAAATAAAATATAATTCAAATTAGAATTGGTTGAAATATGTCCAACATTCGTCTTGATAGTGTGAGCAGACGGTTAAATATCTAACAAAATAAACCACTACAGAAAGTTGTGGATGTCCTTCTGAGTAAAAGCAACTTAACTTAACGGCTCCACTTGGAAAAAACGAGTTTAGGATTTCAACGTGCGCTGTTTCCCACCAGAGACTCAACGCTCCGCTCAACGAGCTGCAGGTTTTTACAGGAGTGATGTATCACAGCAGGTCGGACCTTTAATGTAGTAAGAACGGTGACATTTGCTCTGTTCTCAGCTGCTCTTTGTCATCCTGGAGCCTCAAATGATTTAGTCCTTTTTTTACGGAAGATCAATGCCGGATGGTAATCTTAAAAACCACGTCGGTGTGTAAACGTAACCTTTAAAAGGACATCACACTCGCTGGAAGAGTGCCGTTATAAAGGTCAACATGCTGCCTCCTTTCTGCTCGCCGTTTGTGGCGACGGCGGTCGGGTCCCGTGTCGGTTGACATCCATGTTTGGAATGTGCAGTAATAGGCATACAGAGTTTGGAATATTGTACAAAATATCTCCTAAAAAAAAAAAAAGACCACTTTACTGGCACTACAAAATATATCTATAAAATAATAACTTTAAGAAGAATCAGAACATTGAGAACAATAATCAAAAATAGAAACGTGTCGGCCGGTTTGTTTGCTCGGCCGGTGGAAACGTCGACAACAAGAGGACGAGTTGTGAATAAACGAACGCTCTGATTACGGCTGAAGATTATTCAACAGACAGGAAATCAAACTGAGCAAATTACACCTTTCGGGAGATTGTCATTTGCCTTTTTTTTTTTCTTATTTTGTACAGTTATTTTTTTTTTTTTGTGGTGCTGTTCTGGCTTTTGACGTAAACTGACCCGGGCTCAGAAACACTCGTAGAAAACCGTCTTTTCTGAGGTTGACGGAGACACTTAAGGAACCAATGAGATAAAAGTCCCAGATAAATGCCTTCAATGACATTTGATTATCACTTTGAATAAGTCCGTCAGCGGAGCAGCGTTGGCTACGGCCTGACCAAGAACTCAACTCGGGCACTTCTGTTTCCTTTTGGGGACGATCTCACTGGTTCAGTTGTGTTTGGTAAAAATGACTTATTCCTAGAAAAAAAACAAAAAAAACAGATTTCAAAGAAGCAGGAAGGTTTTAGCCGACAGTATCAAGAATCAGACTCTGAGGAGGAGGAGGAGGAGGAGGAGGAACTGCAATAAGAGCCTCTTCATCGTTTACACAGAATCTTAAACTGCTCCAATCTTTCACCACAGAATAAAACCTCATGATATGAAAGCTGCAGTTTCAGGATAATAAAGTCTAACAGAGACTGTCGGGGGTTAAGTTAAATGTTAAACTCTGGCTCTTTTCCTTTCTTTTTGATTTGAAGTTTGATGTCATCCTTTAAGTGCAGATAATAAAACCCACATTTAACTCAGAGACTGTATGGCTGTCTAAAAGAAAACAACATTTTGGAAGTTGGAGGTTGTCAGAATGGCAGCAGCAGAGGCGACGTTAAGACAGTCGGACGTTTCTGAAGGAGGCAAAATGAACGTCAGGAAGTTGGGATTGAAATTTTTCCTGAAATCAACTGAATCGGAAATTGATCTGAGATCGATTGAGCATGTCTGGACCGATCCACATGTCCCAACAGCCCAGTCGCACAGTCATTTGTGAAATAGTCATATAATTTAATGGATTGATTTGTGTACATAAACATCAACATTTAACTTTTTTTTTTCATGATGCTCAGCAGGAATTAAATTTGATCCACGTAATTGTGAACCGGGACGTATAAAAAGCGGCGAACGCCGTGAGGCGAGGAGGTCGGAGTGGATGGGTCTGAAAACACCTGACTTTCACCAGGAGACCGCTGGTCGTGCCCCGTGTGAAACCAGAAGTCAAAGTTGATTTAATTGTCACGTAACTTCCGAACTTAAGTTATGGCACTTCTGGTGTTATTTAAACCCAAACTGCCATCTTTTCCTAAACCTAACTAAGTAGTTTGTTGCCTAAGCCTAACCAAGTCAATCTATTACTAAGCCTAACCAAGTCGATCTTTTCCTAATCCTAACCAAGTTGATCTTTTCCTAAACCTAACTAAGTAGTTTGTTGCCTAATCCTAACTCAGTTGTTTTATTTTGAAAAAACTGCAGCGGATATTGACACGTGTTGCTGGACATTTGAAATGCAGAGCGTCACGGAAAAAAAAAGGAAATTCGTTTCCATGTACACAAATCAAATAGATAAAATTTTGCAACTATTTCACAAGTTCGTCCCAAAGGGGCCGGATCTCCCCAACGGTCTCGACCAAAACACCAGCAGTATCTGAGAGCACCGAGAGGAGAGAGGACGGAAGGAGAGAGGACGGAAGGACGGGAGGATGGGAGGACGGGAGGATGGGCCGCTGGTGTCGCCATGTTTGGGTTAACGAAGGCGATCGCACCAAACTCTCTAATCTGCCCTCCGTTATTTAACTGAATAAAGACGTTAACATTAGGGAGAAACTAGAGGAAGAAATGTGATTGTCCCTCAGTGGGTCTCACTGCATGTTGTATCGTGAGATTTCCTCCATTTCAAAGGATAAATGATATCTTTTAAATTCAATCGTCAGCCATTCTTGTTAAATGTGACGTCACCTCTGAGGTTAAAGGTCGCTTCCCAACATCCCTCCTTCTCTCCTCCTCCTCCTCCTCCTCCTCCTCTAGTCGGGTCTTTTGCATATTTCTCTCGTGTCATTCAGTGATCGGTTCACTTTAAACAGAAACAGTTCTACATCTAATCATAAATGAAAGACATTTTAGAGCGGTGGTTCTGACGTTGCACATGAATGTAAAATCGGTGAAAGTTTGGATGGAGGTTTTGTATTCATCACACGTCCTCTGCTCTGTAGCCCGGCGGCGCTCGTCATCCAGCGCACGTCATACAGATTTGACCGTCTGACCGTCGCCGCGGGCCGCCGACAAAAACCATCTGAACACCAGTGAATGCTGTCATGAATGATTATCAGCTGCATTGCAAAAAAAACACACCACACCTCTTTAACTGCTCTCGTTCCGATTTCAGCAGTTCAAGTCAGGGAGGAGGAAACATGCATACCACCCCCCCACCTTCAAATCACAGATGACTGCTGCTTCGCTCAGTGTGCAAAACAAGGGAGCAAATCACGGTGACGCGACGAACTGAGTAGAAACCACAGTAGAAACACAGCACGCGGAGCAACGCCTCGGGAGAATTTGAGTCACGTTTTGTTCATCTTCAACCTCTTCATGGATCAACCAGAAGCTACCAAAACAAAAACTAGAGGTGCTTCTTAATAACCTCAAAATTCTGTAATAGTTTGACATTTTGCTTTTTTTGCAGAGTTCAGTGAGAAGATCGATTTCATGATCTCATGTCTGGAGGTGGTTAGCTTAGCTTAGCATAAAGACTGGAAACAGAGGGAAACAGCTGGCCTGGCTACGTCTAAATATAACAACCAGCTCCTTTAATTAACATGTTATATCCCGCTTGTTTAATCCATAAGAACAAGTGTTAAAATGACATGTTGTTTTATGGGGGGGTCAAGTGCTGAACTATGTCTCAAAAATCCTGTTAATCTGTTTTTCTTTTGTGTACTGATTAAACAAATGAGATATAACGCGTTAATCCCGCCCAGTCGCCCGGAAAAAATGCTGGCATTGTACGTTTCTGCAAACCGGGGATACGATGAAATATCTAAATTTTTTGCAGTTGGTCAGAGCAAGTGACAGAGAGGTGGACAGGTCCAACAAACACAGGGCTTTCATCCAGGAGACCGCTGTTCATGTCCCGTGCATCACGTTACAATCAGCTGTTGGTTTGTGTCTCGCGTTCACAACGTTCAGCGTCTTTTTCACCGTACAAACGTCGTCATTTGAAGCCCGACCATGTTGTTCTTTTTCCTAAACCTGACTATAGTGGTTTTGTTACGTTGTTACGTTGTTACATTGTTACGTTACGTTATTACGTTATTATTTGAACACAAACCGCGACCTTTTTGTTGCATAAACTATTGGTGCCTTCAAATAAAACTCGTGAGCTTGTGTTTACAACACGTGAAGTCGTGTACACGATATGCTTGCCGTTGAAGTGGTTAAAGGTCCCATATCGTGCTCATTTTCAGGTTCATACTTGTATTTTGTGTTTCTACTAGAACATGTTTACATGCTGTAATGTGAAAAAAACATTATTTTCCTCATACTGTCTGTCTGAATATACCTTTATTCACCGTCTGTCTGAAACGCTCCGTTTTAGCGCATTTCAACGGAATTGCGTTGCTAGGCAATAGCTTGGGTCCATGTTTACTTCCTGTGAGCTGTTGTTATTTACATACACGGCAACAGGAAATAAACTGGGACACATTTAGAATGTTTACGTTTAAAACCGTGTAATGGTCTATATATTGTATATTTGTGACATCACAACGGCTTGTTTCAAATGCACAATTTCTGAATACAGGCTGTGTGTATTTCTCTGTATATTGAGCGTTTTGATAGTTTAACAGTATTTATAAAGCACCTAAAGTTGCTTTATAATATAAAAGACCTGAAAAACATTTTCCTCAGAAATCTAAAATTACGAAGAAAAACCGACGACTAAAATTACAAGATATTGACTTATTATGCACCGAAAATTTTACTTCCAAGGCCTCCGCCATTTCTGACAACGTCAACTAACACGTCACAACTCGTGAACTCGGAGCTTTCAGAAACTTTCCACTTACGAGGTCGTAAATATGACATGAGGGGGGGGGGGGGCGTTCATATGGACTCTTCTCATGATCACGGTAAACACGACCCCGTCTGAAGGCACCACTAACCAATCGTTTCACAACGTTAACCACGTGGCATTGTGGCGTTTCTGCAAGCGTGATACGAGGCTGACATGAAACGTAATTTTTGGTTCAGAAACGTCTCCGTTGAACGTGTCTGTGGTTTGTAGAAACGTCCGATGATGACTGGTCGGTTAATCAGTGAGCTTTAGAGGTGCTGGTAGGTGGATTATTTTAAAACCTTTGTACAGAGCCAGGCTAGCTGTTTCCCTCCGTTTCCATTCTTTATGCTAAGCTAAGCTAACCGGCTGATGGTACCGAACGCTCATCAGCAAATAAGCATTTTCCCCAAAATGTCAAACTATTCCTTTAACAAAGAGGCTCTTACAACCTAAAACTACCTTCATAAGGTGTAAAACATGGATTTCTCTTATTAAAAGTTATAATTTAGTGCCGTCTCTTTTTCTTTCCTTCTGGATTAAATTCATCATAAAACAAGATGAGGATGAACTGGACTGTTTGTCTCCCTTGAGAGGTTTAAATGTGTCCTCGTTGGCCTGATGTCCCACAGTGAAGACTCATACATCCCTCCCTGTGTCCTCCAGAGGGGCGAACACGTGGTGAAGGAACCAGGTTGAAAGAATTCACAGTTAGAAAGTCACGAAACACGAACATGAATCAAGCCCTATGAAGCAAAACAAACCAAAGAAACCAACCAACCAACCGGTCTGAGAGAGGCGGGACTCCGCCGAGAGGCTCCGTGTCGTTTTTGCTTTGTTGTGGTCGAGTTGCAGTCGAGGTCGCAGGAGGTCGGTCGGGTTGTTTCACGGGGCACTGCGGCGCGCTAACGCCCGGCTGTGTTGAGGTTTCAGGTCTATGGCAGAAGGTCCGGTTTTTGTATAGCAGCAGCAACATGACAGTTCATCATTATAATCATAATAATCATAATAATGATAATAACAATGGCCATCTCAGAGTTTAACAGACAAACACAGTAAAGACAGAGCAGTCCTCCTCGTCCTCTGAGACCTGGACCGGACCAGGGAGGGGAGGAGGACGTGTTTAGGTCCACGAAGAAGAGTAGGTCCAATGGAGAGAAGAAGAAGAAGAGAGGGAGGGGAGGGCTGTTAAACAGAACGATGCTGAGGTTTTGTTGGCGTTACATCTACATTTGTAAAAAAAGAAAAGAAAAGTAGAAGCGGGAGGTAAAACTGCCACCAGTGATCAACATTTAAGAAAACACCCTCCCCTTTAAGGAGAAACTCTGATTCTCTTCTCAAGTGTTTCAAGATGAACTGATTATATACAGCAGCACACGAATGAACCCGCACGAAAGAAACAAGATTTAAAAGTTCACAACATCAGTTCTCCAAACGCTTCATCAGTTTGTTCGACATTACAGGTCTCTCTTTGCGCAAGATTGTTCGATTCTCTCCCCCCGAAAAAATATAGAAACCTTGAAGACATCAGGTGGTAAAAGAAGTAAACAGGTGGGAATGTCACCATTCACTTGCAGAGTGTGTGTGTGTGTGTGTGTGTGTGTGTGAGGAACTGATAATGGCAGGTCTGATCTGAGGTATTTCCTGGTGGTCAACATGGCGTCTTGGATGCATAAGTAGCAAGTTGCTCCCTGGGTAAAAGGGGTGAGGAGGATGGGGGGTTCAAGGTGAGGGAAAAGTGCTATAGGACACAGAGAGCTTATATACAAGCGAGCACAAAAACACTTTCTCTCCTCCTCCTTTTTTTTTTTCTTTAAACAAAAACTCTTTTCCAGTTCCCGGAACTCAAAGTGTCCTCCTCTCCGTGTTTAGTGCTTTCTGTTCAGAGAAGTCAAACCACTTTTCTTTCTTTCAGTCACTTGGGAAGAGTAAAAAAAGAAATCAACAATAAACAAACAGAAACACTCAAACAGCTTCAGTAGTACCAATTCAGGGAGTGAGTACTTATTTTAAATGATCATAAAGCGGCCGTCGATCAAAACTCAAAAACGTCTTCACCCACGAGGAGGCTTTTCTTTCTCCTCCTTTGTCCTCTTCCTCTCCTCTTCCTCTCCTCCACACTCCGTCGCTCAGAGTGTTTGCTGATTGTGAGGTTCTTCCGGAGAGGAGAGGAAGAGATGTTTAGTTCTCCTCCTCAGGCCGAGTGGACGGACGGAGGTTGTGGGGGATTGTTGGTGGGATCGGTCTCCCTCCCTTCGGTCCCAGTTTCCCACTTTTGCCTCCAAAAAAATTATCAAAAACAAGAAGGCGGTCGACGCAGACGGACACGAAACCAACATAACGGAGTGTAAGTGTGTGTGTGTGTGTGTGTGTGTGTGTGTGTGTGTGTGTGTGTGTGTTCTCCCCACATCAGTTCTGCTGCAGGATGAGGTTCTCCAACTCGTCTGCCGAGCGGAGCAGGAAGGCGGCCGACTCCCGGTAGCCGGCGATCAGCTGACGCACGGCCGTGATCTCCGGTTGGCTGAGCTGGGTCGACGCCCCGCCCCCTCCTCCGCCGCCGCCGCTGCTGCTGCTGCTGCCCCGTCCGCCCAGGCTGTTGTTGGCGGCGGCGGAGGCGGAGGAGGAGGAGGAGTTACTGATGTTGGCAGAGGAGAGAGATTTCATGCTGAGGTCTGTTGGGCCTGAAGGTGGTGGAGAGGATGGATGGAGACAAAGGAGGGAGGGGTGAGGTGGAGAAAAGAACAGGAGAACCAGATATGGAGGAAGAGAAGGAGGAGAGGTGAAGGAGAGAAAGATCAGTCAGTTCAAAATGGCAGTAGACTGCTGGAACATCACCTGTGGCTCCCAGGTAACGACAGCAAAGGACCATGTCAGCTTAAAAACTCTTAAACTACATCTTAAACTGGATTTACTGAACACTAGAGGACGGACCAACTCATTGTTTTGCAAGTCACAAGTAAGTCCTAAACTTTGAGTTTTGAGTCCTGAACAAGTCGTTATGCGCTCTTCATTAAATTAAATGAAACTTTAACAAAAGAGTAACTGGATCCAACACGGCTCAGTAACGGGGTTTTCTCCTGCAACTTGATTGGATGCTGTCAGATCGGTTCAGACAACGAGGATCTGGGGAGTTAAGGGTAAAATAATCAAAATAAGTCCCAACTAGAATGTCACTCAGAGAGCGCAGACCTCCGTCAAGGTGCGTGACTTTAAAACCAGATCACAGCTCCCAGCTGGCGGTACCGTGAGGTGGTCGGCATGTTTCTGTGTAACGTATCGGCCTATATCGGTGATTTGCTGACTCCCTATGAGCCTGATCGATGCTAGATCCTCTGGCAGGAGATCCTACTAACAGTTCCAAAATCAACAAAGGTGACCAACCGGGCTTTTGCTGTCCGGGCCCCTCAGCTGTGGAACTCCCAACCTGAGGATCTCAGGCAGGTAAACTCAGTATCTTCCTTTAAATCTCTTAAGACTCACTTTTATATCATGGCTTTTTCTTAACTGATGGTGCACTGTTGTAAATATTTTTATGATTTTATTTTGTTTAGATTTTAAGTTCTGGGTGTTAATTATTTTTATCATGCTTTTATTGGAAAGCACTTTGTAACCTTGTTTTGAAAGTGAAACTGGGTGCGGTCAGAGGTGAAGACACACCAAACCTACGACAGAGAACTAGCGGCGACGAAGGCCGACCGCTGCGTCACCTCACGTCGCCGGTGCCTCAGCCAAAAAGCTGCTCTGGAACACGCCGCAAAGACTGCAGCCGACCGCCAGCTATCACGTACGCTCTGCGCCCGCGTGAGAGGAAACAACTCACGACCGGCCGACCGGCAGCTCGGTGTGATGGGGCCTTAAACTGATTTATTTCACCATCACCTACCAACAATGAAGCGGACATAATGATGCTATAATGAGTGTAAATAATAAAACTATTGACGTCACATCACAGACATGACATGACATCACAGGTCTGCAGTTGACCAGTCAGCTAAAGATGCAGTTTTATTTTAATACATTATGTGTTATCTGTGACGAAAAATGAACACTCATTAAACCTTGATCGGTAAGTTTGGATGCTGTTTGGCATCATCACCCTGCTCCACAATTATCTGCTCATCAAAACTACGACCTCATCTTCAAACAGCTGAAGGACCCTGAAGACACCAGAGAGGCAAACAGGTAAAGTTAAAAAGCCTGTAAGAATCTCATTCTAGCTAAAACACTTAAAACTGTTTCACTCTGTCAGTCTCCTCTCTGTCCGTCTCCTCTCTGTCCGTCTCCTCTCTGTCCGCCTCCTCTCTGTCAGTCTCCTCTCTGTCAGTCTCCTCTCTGTCCGTCTCCTCTCTGTCAGTCTCCTCTCTGTCAGTCTCCTCTTTGTCCATCTCCTCTCTGTCAGTCTCCTCTCTGTCCGTCTCCTCTCTGTCAGTCTCCTCTCTGTCAGTCTCCTCTCTGTCAGTCTCCTCTCTGTCAGTCTCCTCTCTGTCAGTCTCCTCTCTGTCAGTCTCCTCTCTGTCAGTCTCCTCTCTGTCAGTCTCCTCTCTGTCAGTCTCCTCTCTGTCCGTCTCCTCTCTGTCAGTCTCCTCTCTGTCCGTCTCCTCTCTGTCCGTCTCCTCTCTGTCAGTCTCCTCTTTGTCCATCTCCTCTCTGTCAGTCTCCTCTCTGTCCGTCTCCTCTCTGTCCGTCTCCTCTCTGTCAGTCTCCTCTCTGTCAGTCTCCTCTTTGTCCGTCTCCTCTCTGTCAGTCTCCTCTTTGTCCGTCTCCTCTCTGTCAGTCTCCTCTCTGTCCGTCTCCTCTCTGTCAGTCTCCTCTCTGTCAGTCTCCTCTCTGTCAGTCTCCTCTCTGTCCGTCTCCTCTCTGTCAGTCTCCTCTCTGTCCGTCTCCTCTCTGTCCGTCTCCTCTCTGTCTCCATAAAAGACCCTCTTCTCCCCCCCCCCCTCTCCCCATCCTCACCGTTGCTCTGAGCAGCAGCGCCGGTCGTCAGGGAAACGGGGTGTTGCATGGCAGCGCCCAGGCCCGGGTATCCACGGTAACCGTAGCTGAGGCCGGCTCCGTTGATGTAGAGCTGGGTGTCCTGGGAGGAGGAGAAGGCTGAGGCGGCCAGGGAGTAGGCGGAGTGAGCGAGGGACGCCGGCTCCCTCAGACCGCCGCCGCTGCCGCCGGACGGCTTGTCCAGAGAGATCTGGTCATCCTGGAGGAGGAAACAGGAAGTACTTCTAAATGCTATACAGCAAGATGGATGGATTAAAATGCAACTGGTGGGAAGAACCCAGGGTTATTATTACAGTATGAAGACATCATTTCCTAGAAGGAGGAGTTCGGATTCGTCAAAGTCTCGTTGAGGATTATAATAATACAAATACAAAATGTTCACCAACTTTTCTCTACTTTTAACATTGAGTCTGTCATTTAGCTCTGTTAGTGCTGTTAAACAACACCCTCTGTCTGTTTTGTGCCCTAAAGGAATACAGATGTGTCTCCAAAACTGACCTACATTAATACATTATTTAGGATTAAATCATTTTTTTTATAACGGCAGTCAAACTGTGAACCAGCGTTATGTTTGAGATTACACATATAGATAATAAACAAGTGTTTTTTCTGTGGTAAAATAATGTAATAACTAACTGGATAACAGAGATGTGTCAGTGTGGCTGGATGGTGTTTTGCAGTTAGTGATATAGCTGTAACTCTAACTGTATTTCTCTGGCTTCACCTCCTGATGGTTCACTTATTGAACTACGCAGGTCTGCAGGCACGGCCAGCTCTAACCCCTTTGGTGCTATTTATTTTCATAAATAACTGTATTTATTATAGTAAAAATAAACAATTGGTCCCTGATGTTGTTGTCTTAAAAGTGTTTAGTCGGTTTTACTACAATTTACACTTTAATTAACACATAAGTGGCCGAACAAATGAAAAAAAGAGTAACAGAGGTGAAGTGTGTGTTTCTCTATTTCTTTCTTTATTTGTTTATTTGTTACCTCAATGCAGAAAACAAGGGAGGCATTTATTTAAAAAATATTTATATATTTTTGGAGGGCGACCAGCGCCGAACAGAAGGTGGAGCCCTAGGCGACCGTCTATATGTCCTACCTCAGCTGTTTTAACCCTCCTGTTGTCTTCGGTTCAAATTTGACCCGTTTTCAAACTTCATTATATCATAAATATGGATGTCTTTCACCTATTTGCCCCAAAATTACCTGGATGGTTCCCTTATATGGTCTTTGCAAAAAATAATAATAATGACCACTACTTTCGTTGCATTATGGGTATTTTATTCAAAATTATAGCACCTGTGGTGTTCCCGGGTCAATTTTGACCCGGTGGTGCAATGTGTCACTCTGTCATTAAACATTTTTTTTACATTATGATATTTGTAATATTCTGACTAAACTTTGACATATACCGGTCTGTGATAATCCATCAACATTATTCCTCCAATTTTGAGTATAGTCCAAATAATTCATAATTTCTGCATTTTTTCCAAGAAAAAGAGGTTTAATTTCATATAAATTAGGTTTATTGACCATGAATTCCAAAAAAAGTGTAAAACTTGTGGTAATGAGTTGGAATGAAGTTGGCCAAAAAGGTGGAATAAAGAATTGGGTGATAATTTATAATGTATGCTTTAAAAACAGTCAAACCAGACCAAAGACAAAAGTTGCATGGTCGACGGGAAGACAACAGAAGGGTTCAACTTTTACATCACGTAGCACCTCAGGAAATATTTGTCTCTCCTGGTTCCACCATCAGGACCGATGTTAAAACACACCAGCGTAGGCTTATACCCTCGTCTGCAATGCACACTTCATGCAGGAGGCAAATTTATTAATAATAATAATAATAATAATATTACTTATTGTTGACTTTTGTCAGCCGCACAACGCCGTACAGAGACGGGGTAAAACAATACAACTGGCACTTATACTCTTCCATAAAACCAAAAAGATATGTAAGGGAGGTATATGGATGAGGAAGAGTTGTGATAAGGGTTGTGTTATATCTATTTTTAATAACTCCGGATGGATATGTGGGTTGTAAATAAACTTGGGATGCTGTTCATATATTTAATTTGGGATGTAAATAAATCTGGGATAGTTTATATATTATATTATATTATATTATATTATATTATCATTCTGTGATATATGAGTTATTAGAGGAGAAGTGAGAAAGGGAAATATAAGTTTTACTTCTACCTACTACTTTTCAGACACCGTTACTCTTGTTTTGTTTGTTATTATTTTATATCTGTTTTTATTTATTTTTGTGTTTGAAATAAAGTCATTCATTCATTCATAACTATATTAATAGTTCCCGTTTGCAGTGTTTTTGAACCCTTCATCTTGTCATCACAGTTTTGTAACTAATCGTGGATGTTTGAACGCACTACAACCCAACTGCGTAGCTGCTACGTGGCGGGGTCGGAGCTCCGTGGCGGGGTAGGGGCGAGTGCGTACGTTTTTTTGTTTCAAAATAAAAAATTATTACAGCAAAGCCAAAACTTTGTAACATTTAAATCCAATTTCAATGATCTCATGATTAAGGTATTTTCAGTTGTAGTAGTATTTTGATTATGTTTTTTAAATATTTCACCAGTGGTACACGGACCACAGTTTGAGAACCACTGGCCTATAGTCCGTCTTCAGACAGATGTGTCTGCAGGTAACGACACAGATGTTTCTCTCAGTATAACGGTGATTCTTAATCAGCAGCACTGAACCGGCCGGCCTGCTCAGCTTTTTATGTACATTAATGCTTTTGTTTTCCCGCCACACTTACGTGAAAGGCGTCGAGGCGCATCCTCTTTGCGGCGTTGCGTGATTCGCTCTCGCAGGCGGCAGCCAGGATGTTCTCAGCCATGGCTGAGGTGAGGTGAGGCGGAGTAGGACGGGTCTGCAGAAAAACATTATTATTATTATTATTATTATTATTATTAGAGAGCGACATCTTCAACATTTTACTACTGACAAATATCAACAGTTTGTTTGTGATGTAAAAGAAAATCCATGAAGAAAAGAACTGTTAGTTTAATGTTTAGTGCTTTTTTTATTGTTCGTTTTACTTTTATTTTTATTCGGCTGTAATCAGATTTGATTTAATTGCCGTCCTGAAATGTTTTTTTGTTCCTGGTTCAACCACGTAAAGAACTTTGTAACTTTGTTTTGAAAAGTGCCGTATAAATAATAAAGTTTATTATTAATTATTATGATCATTCTGAAATGATAATTCCTGTGAGACGTCTGGAGGTAATAAATGAGCTTCATGTTGTTTTATATATTTTTTAGATTATTAGATGAAGTTAGTACCGGTACATATGTTTTAGTATCTAATGTATAAAAGCTTTACTTTAATCCTTTTCTATGAATATGGAGACTGATGTAAATTATATTTGGAGGCACATGGTGTGATAATCACGGTGAAGAAGAGCAGCACTCCTCCTGATGACGACCGTCCTGGATTTAACACACAGTGTAACATGATGCTTCACCACCGGAGGGCAGCAGAGATATTTCATCTTTACAGTCAGAGTGAAGCAGCCTGTCAATACAACATCACTACTGTTCCCATCATGCACCTGTCCTGCATTAGTACAGAAACATCCAGCCACATAATGAACATTATGATAGAAGTATATGATGGTCATCATCATGCTCTATTATGTCTCAGAAGTTGTTGCAGTATTTTTTGGGTTGATTCCATTTGTTCCACAGATTTGGTGCTAAATTTAACCATTTTTTTACCAGTTGAGAATTGATAAAAATGATCAATAATCCCTCCAAAATACCACATTAAGACACCAAGACCTTGAGGAACACCAGAGAAAAAGACATGCTGGGATTTGGGATCAAAACTTTTGAGATTTCTGCAAGAATTACATTTTTTCGGCGATTGGATGGCGAGCACTTCTGTTGTGTAAACTGCTCTAGTCTGATCCATCCATCCTCTGAATGCTCTAGGTCTCTAGTTTGATCCATCCATCCTCTGAATGCTCTAGGTCTCTAGTTTGATCCATCCATCCTCTGAATGCTCTAGGTCTCTAGTTTGATCCATCCATCCTCTGAATGCTCTAGGTCTCTAGTCTGATCCATCCATCCTCTGAATGCTCTAGGTCTCTAGTTTGATCCATCCATCCTCTGAATGCTCTAGGTCTCTAGTCTGATCCATCCATCCTCTGAATGCTCTAGGTCTCTAGTTTGATCCATCCATCCTCTGAATGCTCTAGGTCTCTAATCTGATCCATCCATCCTCTGAATGCTCTAGGTCTCTAGTTTGTGGCTGTAAAGTTTCATGAGGCTGTGATTATCCTAGAGGTCACCACAGGTCATTTTATACAGTGAGGTCAATGAAATGTCTCCTATGGGGACTAACATCATCACACATGAATCCAGTTGGGTTCATTGGATCCACCAGAGTCTCAGCTTTACAGTGAGACACAGTTTATGTAATTCTAGACTGTTTAGGGACCCCAGGATGCAGAAATATTCAAACACACCATTTTAGAATAGGAGACAATAACACATTTAAACTGCAAGTGATTATCATAAAGTGGGCATGTCTGTAAAGGGGAGACTCGTGGGTACCATAGAACCCATTTACATTCACTGATCTGGAGGTCAGAGGTCAAGGGATCCTTTTGAAAATGGACATGACAGTTTTTCCTCGCCAAGATTTAGCCCAACTTTGGAGCGTTATTTAACCTCCTTCCTTTCACTCTCGCTCTAAAACTGAACCACCAAGAGTATGAAGAACGCATGTATAAATCTTACTAGAGTAGAGTACTTGAGTAGATGTGCTTCATGTTCAGACACATCGTGTTAACTTGAGGCTCGTCTTCACTGGTTGGGTATAAAGTTAATGACTTCAAGAGGAAGAGGAGGCAGCGACGACCTTCAACCTCTACGTGAAGTTTATTGGATTATTTAGACACTCAGCATCATCTCCAGCGTGCTGACAGCGTCAGGCTCTTTGTTAACAACATTATTACTTTTTAATTACTAGCAAAGATCGCAGCGTATTAATTATCTGTGTCACAGCACACACGCACGCACGCACGCACGCACGCACGCACGCACGCACGCACGCACGCACGCACGCACGCACACACACACACACACACACACACACACACACACACACACACCCCGCTGGTCGCCGCTGACGTCGGTTGAAACGTATTAACAGCACACACATCTGTCACTCTGAGTCAGTCACATGTGTCACATCTGTAAACTGAAATAAACTGACTGGAGCGTGTTGTTGCCATAGTTACGGCTCATTAACGGGAACATTTTTATCTTTTCTTTTTACACGAGAGATGATAATTGTTTGTTTGTTGAAAGCTGCAGCTCCAGTCACCCTGAAGGAGTTCAGTTTCATATATCATCCCACTTATTACACGGCTACTTACTAAAGAAATCAATAATTTAACACAAGATATTGATTTAAAGGGACTATTTGTAACTTTCAGAAATGTCTTGTTAACAGCTTCACCTGTGGCCGTTAAGTCAACGAAAGTCAGCGTCGGCTCGCGCTTGCACGCTCTACATAGACATGAACGAGCATCGCTCAACACAGTGAGGCGACACACGTCAGCTAAAAGCACAATATCACTCTATATTTCAGCTGCTTGGCAGTAATGTTAGCTGACCAGACGAAGGTCTCTCCATGAACATGATTTAGATCTGATCCCAGTGATGGCTTTCCTTGCCTCACCCTCCGGGGCTCCGCAGCGAGAAACGTGAACCCTGACACCGACACCCGGTGTCTCCCTGCGGGCGCAGTCAGGAGATGATAACGTTTCTCTCTGCGGAGCTCCATCACTTCACAAGACACGGGAAACCTCTGTTGGTCTGGAGGAGCTGCAGCAGTTATTTCTGCACAAACGTCCACTGAACATTCACTAGATATTCTCAGAGCTAAACTAACTCTTCTGCAGTGTGGAGTGAGCGCGCGTTCACGTCTAGAGGTGGAGTGAGACAGCGAGAACGCGCGCGGTGTGTGAGTGAAGGCAGGCAGGCAGCGGAGCGGGAACTTCAGCCACACGCGAGCGCGCATGTGTCCCAACCCGGTACATTTATACGCTTAAAAAGTTACAAACAGTCCCTTTAAAAGGTCCGGTGTGTAGGATTTAGCGCCATCTAATGGTGAGGTAGCAGACTGCAACCAACTGAAACTTCTCCTGTGTACCAAGCGTTTAGGAAAACAACGGTGACCGATGCAAACATGTGACAATGTGAATGTCCTCATCTAGAGCCGGTGTTTGGTTTGTCCGTTCTGGGCTACTGTAGCAACATGACGACCCGCTCTATATGTAGATATAAGCGTCTCATTCTAAGGGGACATTTCATGGAAAATAATTGTCAGAATAATTGGTAATAACAGACGATCAGGTACGCTACCTCCATGCCGCTCTTCTTCATGCGTCGGCAGGATTTGAGGTAGGTGCGGATGCGCTTGCGGGCACGTTCCTGGAACTCTGGGAACTGTCTGCTGCAGGACTCGATGATGGCCTGGATCTTCTCCTTGGGCTGCTTGGAGATGGGAACCATCCGATCCAAGTTCTCGTCCACAAACAGACGCACAAACATCTGCGGGAAGACGACACAGCTGTTAGAGCGATTACCTGCAGTCAGTTGATCCATCGTTAATATTAATAACTGATCATGTCCTGTGTGATCGATGACACTGAGACCGTCTTTATGAACACGAGGAGACGCCTTATTGATCCCAGCGGACATCACGACAGACCCATCAACAACGCCGTCTCTGACTTACATTGAAGGCCTTTAGTCTCTCGGGATCGACTCCCTCCGTGTCATTGATCTTGTCGTTGTCGTCGTGGTCGTCGTGGTCGTCGTCGTCATCGTCGGCGGCGACCTGCCGCCCCGTGGTCAGGTCCTCGGCACCCAGGTCCATCTTCACGCTGTCGTAGCTGCCGCCCGAGCTGTACTGAGGGGACTGAGAGCACACACAGAGCTCCGTTAGCATCCATCAAGTCTCTCCATCTACTATATACTGTCTGTCTGTCGGTGTGTTTTTAACCATTTATGGGCTCGACTGGTTCATCGTTCCCGTGGACTCGTCCTTTAATGAAACACTCATTAAGAGTCTCGTTAGAATCTGACAGCTTGTCAATAAAAGGTCCTTAAACACGAAGATTTAGGTCTTTGATTGAGACACTCAATATCAGCCCACAGAAATGTCAAAATCAGATATTAAACGGCAACTATTTTCATTATCGATTAATTCACGTCAATTCATTCTTGTCACTAGGGATGTCATGAGAACCGATACTTCGGTACCAAGTCGATGACAAAATTCTAAAAACGTGACGGTACTTGTTTTCTACAGTACCGACGGTACCGTACGACGCCTGCCCTGCAGGGTCCGAAATTAACACCCACCAAGTAACAAATGTGGCTGCTTCTGTCCTCTGCTCTGTGTCGGAGTTTAACACACGCACAACAGCGCCATGAAGCGGCGAGGTCCAAAGATGCAGAGATCCTTTATGTTCGAGAAGAGGATTCACTCTGGGGGGAAAAAACTGAACTGAACAAATTGAATTTCTATCTTTTGTTGCTTATTGTTAAATCTCTGAAAAGTAGTGTTTTGTTTTTTTATTGAACTCTGGACTCTGTATTTCCGGTGAATGTTACTGGGACTTGTATTTGATTATCTTACACTTAACTCCCCAGATCCACTTAGTTTGAACCAATCCAACAGCATCCAATCAAGCTTCAGGAGAAAACCATGAAGAACTGACGTTACGTTACTGAGCTCCAGTTGGATCCAGTTACTCTGCTGTTAAAATGACGTTACAGTTGATGATAAGCACATACGGCTTGTTTAGGACTCGAGACCTGAGTTGGGACTTGAGTCACAGACTTGAGACTTAATTGATTTAATTGACGTCTCTTTAAAATGACGACTCCGAGGCCTCGACTCCTCTCCTCGCATCTCTTCCTCGCCTCCTCCGCTCGCGTCTCCCGTTGAGGAGAGGAGTCGAGGAGGTACAAACTCAGAAATGGGAAAGTCCTTCTGTCTTTAGTTATTGTTTTAGTTTTGATTGAGAGAGATAAAGTTACATGTTGTGTGTTGGAGGTGATGGATGTGAACCTGATCTAACAGGGTGGAGCGTTCCTGTTGCAGATGTTCATGATGTTCTCAGATAGAAACGTGTCGGTTTGGTGAAATAGAGACTCGACTGTCTGTAGGAGGGAATGATTCTTTCTCTGATTGATGTCAGATTAACTCTTTACTGAATCTCTTTATAGACCTGTGTGTACACATACTGTACGTACAGTGTGTGTGTGTGTGTGTGTGTGTGTGTGAGTGCGTGTGTGTGTGCGTGGACTCACCTTGCCCCCGTAGTCACGGCCGTCTCGGTCCAGTCGCAGCTCAGCGGTGTGTGTGTTGGACTGGGAGTGTGTGTTGGGAGTGTGTGCGTTGTGCGTGTGCGGCAGCGGCAGAGGCAGGGCCGGGTGCGGCGCCACGGGAGGCTTGGCGGCCAGCGGGTACTTCCTGCGGAGCTCCTCAGGCGCGTTGGGATGCAGAGCGCCGAGCAGAGCCGCGGCCGCCGCCGACACGGTGACGGGCAGGTGCGAGGTGGACAGGGGCAGGCGCTGAGGGGGGGCCGGGAAGGGGTCGCTCAGGTTCATCGGCTGCTGGTCCTCGGACGACGAGGAGGAGGACGTCGGCGTGCTGAAGTCCAGCGGGGCGGGGCCGCCGTTGCCGTTGACGACCTCTGTTTCCTGGACCATGGCGCCGTCCGTCACGGCGGAGGAGGGAGGGGTCAGGGCGGGCAGCCCGTTTCCACTGCCGCTCTCTGACGATGAATCCTCTGGAAGGAGACGGAGGACACGTTCAACCAATCAGGAAACATTGTAAACAGTTTATGTTCTCAATCGCCAGATTCAAGTCTGCTTTATTTAACTTCTTTTTATTTCCTCTCATCAGGTCCAGTCGTTACTGTTACGGTCGTCACATGTTTTAAGACACAACAGGGTCATAAGTGTCCTCAGGAGGTCAGTCTGTGAGCTTTGGCATCCCCACAATGTCCACAGAGAATACATAAATGTACATGGAGGAAAAATAATGATTTAAACTTATATTAGGAGAGAAGAGAAGATAAGTATAGAAAAGGAATTGAAAAAGAATAAATAAATAAATAAAATAAAAATGAGAAATAAAGTTAGAAAATAGAAATAAAAGAATAAAAAAAAATAGAATAGGAATAATAATAAACAAAAATAAATAAAAAAATAAATAGAGAAAAATAGGGAAAAAATAAAACAATAATAAAAATGAATAAATAAATAAAAAATAAGTAAATAAATAAATAAAAATAAAGAGAAACAAATTAAATAGTTTTAATAAATCACATTGAAAAAAATAAAAAATAAATGATGAGTCTTCTTCAATACAGCATGATGTTCATTTAGTAGGTTGCTGAGCCCTGGTATATACGCTCCATGCATCATGTACAACATCATGTTACTCTCATCATCATCATCATCATCATCATCATCATCATCATCAGTCTCATGTTTGTATGCTGTTTGCAGAAAAGTGCACGTGGCTCATTATTAGTGTGACGACAACATAAACAAATATAGAGAGTGATTTCAGGGAGCTCTAATTCTGTGTGAATCAGTCATTAACATTACAGATGTCATGTGGTTGCTGTGTGTGTGTGTGTACTGAATAGACACATAGATACACTGTACTGTATATTTATATTATATTTATATTATTGGATGTCCAGCAGATGGCAGGCTTCCTTCACGTCTGTGTGTGTTGAGAGTCTTAGAAACGGTTCATGAAGATAATATTCCTCTATGCTTTCTTCTCTTTCATTGTATTATAGAGGGGACGTTAACCGACAGTACGATGCTGACTACACCATAAACCCCTCTGACCTGGTCTCAGCCTCACAGTGATGCTATGTGTTGACACTGTGTTCATGTTATTGTGTACACTCCCGAGGAAATGATGAAATGAATCATCCTGCAGAAAACTAGTAAATCTGGTTATTACAGCCACAGCTGTGTCACAGCTGGAATGAAATTGGGGGACAGTTAGTGTGTCGCTGCAGCCAGCGGGGCTGTGACGGGAGGAAATAATCTCCAAACTGTCTGCTGGTGGGGGGGGGGGGGATAATGAGTCCTCAAATTATTATAAAGCCACGGGCTGTGGACGGACTGCTAACGCCTTCCTCTCTCCCCGGGTTACAGCAGTTACTACCAGGGTTTATATATACAGTATATATGTATACAACACTGTAGTCTCTGTAGACGTGTTGGTTCTGTGTTCATGAGTTAAAATGTTTCCCAGCATGCACTGCTGCGGAGGCCGTTGTTCCAGCTCTGTTTATTAGATTAAACCCGTCCAGACAATAACACAGTCACCACCCTGCATTATGACAGACGCCCCTCCCCCACCTCAACACAAAACCACCACCTCACCATCATCATCATCATCATCATCATCATTACCGAGCTCGTCTTCCTCCCACTTCATCATTGGAACATCCTCGCCCCCCCGTCATCGTTATTGATGCCACCTTTTACAGCGGACGCAGCGTTGCTGAGTTTACATTTAAAGCTAAAACCAGAACGAGACTCAAAGTGTGCAGGAAGCTCCGTCTCTCCTCCTCCAACACCTGAGTTATCATCTAGACCAGTAGTTCTCAATCTGGGGCCGGCAGCGGAGGAAGAAATGTTCAGATCATTTATTTAAAGGGTCTGTTTGTAAGAATCAGAAATGTGTTGTTAACAGCTTCACCTGTGTCCGTTAAGTCAACTAAAGTCAGCGTCCTGTTGCTGGCGCTTGTGCTCGCTCTACATAGACATGAAGGAGCATCGCTCAACACAGTGAGGAGACACACGTCAGCTAAAAGCACCATATCACTCTATATTTCAGCTGCTTGGCAGTAATGTTAGCTGACCAGACCAAGGTCTCTCCATGAATCAATGCTGATCCTAGTGTTGGCTTTTCCCGCCTCAGCCTCCCGACCGCGGCCGGAGGGAACGGGGGAGACGCCGGAGTTTTGGTGGGAGACGATAACGTTTCTCTCTGCGGAGCCCCGTCACTTCACAAGACACGGGAAACCTCTGTTGGTCTGGAGGAGCTGCAGCAGTTATTTCTGCACAAACGTCCACTGAACATTCACTAGATATTCTCAGAGCTAAACTAACTCTTCTGCAGTGTGGAGTGAGCAGCATGCACGTGAGAGGTGGAGAGAGAGAGAGAGAGAAGGAGCGCGGTGTGTGAGTGAAGGCAGGCAGAGGAGCAGAGGAGCAGAGGAGCAGAGACTCCGGTCCTGGAGACCAAAGCTACGGTCTCCCCCGCGTCATCCGACCGCGGCCAACACTGTTTAACAGCTTCACTAGATACAACCAAGAGGTTTTGGTGCTTCACTGGAGTTTGTGTTGGAGTCTGAGTCTGAACAGTGGAAACACACGCGAGACCATGAGACACCGACCAGCAATGATTTATACCTGGAGGAAGTCACAAACAGGACCTTTAAGTAAAAATGCAATACCACAGTGAAAAGACGCCGCTACGAGTAAAAGTCCAAACTTTCATAATCCTACTTAAGTAAAAAAAAAATGGTATCACCAAAATGTACTTAAATATCAATAGTAAAAGTATAGTATAGAAAATTGGTTTATAGAGAACGCTCTAGACCGGCTCTGTGTGAAAAGCGGAACTTCTGTTATGAAGTCCCCCCCCCCTCAAAGGGCCACAAGATAACTCTGAGGGGCTGTGATCTGTGAGATGAGGAGAGGAAAGAAGAGTTCTGAGTTTATGTTGTTTTATTTTCAGGACTTCTTTGTGAAATATTGGTTTAACTGAAACCTTTAAAACCATCTGAGAAGTTTAAAATGGGAACTTTTGGTTGAACTGCTAACAACTCAAAAACATCTGGATCTTGACGAGGGACATTGATGTTTTATAGTGAGGGGTCAAAAACAAAACAGTTTGTGAATCATTGGTTGGTAAACAGAACAATATCTGAGTAGCATAGAGTACATCAAAGCTGTCTTTAGGTACAGGACATGAGTAAATGAACTTTGTTACTAGTTAGCTATCTATCTGGTCATCTATTGTGGTTTTAATGATTTCAATATTTGTTCAGTTTTAAATGGACTCTCCTCTCATGAGACACTGAAGAAAAGGGGTGTTGGATGCTTCAGTATTTATCACTGCAGCAGGTTCAACATCTCTCTCTCTCTCTCTCTCTGTATCTCTCTCTGTATCTCTCTCTCTCTCTCTCTCTCTCTCTCTCTGTATCTCTCTCTGTATCTCTCTCTCTCTCTCTCTCTCTCTCTCTGTATCTCTCTCTGTATCTCTCTCTCTCTCTCTCTCTCTCTCTCTCTCTCTGTATCTCTGTCTATATCTCTCTGCAGACAGACAGGCTACTAAATAAGTGATCATGGAATAAATGGTGTGTGCCAGCAGGCCGGCAGGCAGGATGGATGGATGGATGCCG